>NW_028155583.1:0-172519 GCF_963454915.1 Gymnoscopelus microlampas
ACAATGTAAATGTCTCTCCTCTATATGAACACAATGTAAATGTCTCTCCTCTATATGAACACAATGTAAATGTCTCATCTCTATATGAACACAATGTAAATGTCTCTACTCTATATGAACACAATGTAAATGTCTCTCCTCTATATGAACACAATGTAAATGTCTCATCTCTATATGAACACAATGTAAATGTCTCATCTCTATATGAACACAATGTAAATGTCTCTCCTCTATATGAACACAATGTAAATGTCTCTCCTCTATATGAACACAATGTAAATGTCTCATCTCTATATGAACACAATGTAAATGTCTCTCACTCTATATGAACACAATGTAAATGTCTCATCTCTATATGAACACAATGTAAATGTCTCATCTCTATATGAACACAATGTAAATGTCTCATCTCTATATGAACACAATGTAAATGTCTCATCTCTATATGAACACAATGTAAATGTCTCTCCTCTATATGAACACAATGTAAATGTCTCATCCTCTATATGAACACAATGTAAATGTCTCATCTCTATATGAACACAATGTAAATGTCTCTCCTCTATATGAACACAATGTAAATGTCTCTCCTCTATATGAACACAATGTAAATGTCTCTCCTCTATATGAACACAATGTAAATGTCTCATCTCTATATGAACACAATGTAAATGTCTCTCATCTATATGAACACAATGTAAATGTCTCATCTCTATATGAACACAATGTAAATGTCTCTCCTCTATATGAACACAATGTAAATGTCTCATCTCTATATATGAACACAATGTAAATGTCTCATCTCTATATGAACACAATGTAAATGTCTCATCTCTATATGAACACAATGTAAATGTCTCATCTCTATATGAACACAATGTAAATGTCTCATCTCTATATGAACACAATGTAAATGTCTCATCTCTATATGAACACAATGTAAATGTCTCATCTCTATATGAACACAATGTAAATGTCTCTCCTCTATATGAACACAATGTAAATGTCTCATCTCTATATGAACACAATGTAAATGTCTCATCTCTATATGAACACAATGTAAATGTCTCATCTCTATATGAACACAATGTAAATGTCTCATCCTCTATATGAACACAATGTAAATGTCTCATCTCTATATGAACACAATGTAAATGTCTCTCCTCTATATGAACACAATGTAAATGTCTCATCTCTATATGAACACAATGTAAATGTCTCATCTCTATATGAACACAATGTAAATGTCTCATCTCTATATGAACACAATGTAAATGTCTCTCCTCTATATGAACACAATGTAAATGTCTCATCTCTATATGAACACAATGTAAATGTCTCATCTCTATATGAACACAATGTAAATGTCTCATCTCTATATGAACACAATGTAAATGTCTCTCCTCTATATGAACACAATGTAAATGTCTCATCTCTATATGAACACAATGTAAATGTCTCTCCTCTATATGAACACAATGTAAATGTCTCATCTCTATATGAACACAATGTAAATGTCTCATCTCTATATGAACACAATGTAAATGTCTCATCTCTATATGAACACAATGTAAATGTCTCATCTCTATATGAACACAATGTAAATGTCTCATCTCTATATGAACACAATGTAAATGTCTCATCTCTATATGAACACAATGTAAATGTCTCTCCTCTATATGAACACAATGTAAATGTCTCATCTCTATATGAACACAATGTAAATGTCTCATCTCTATATGAACACAATGTAAATGTCTCTCCTCTATATGAACACAATGTAAATGTCTCTCCTCTATATGAACACAATGTAAATGTCTCATCTCTATATGAACACAATGTAAATGTCTCTCCTCTATATGAACACAATGTAAATGTCTCATCCTCTATATGAACACAATGTAAATGTCTCTCCTCTATATGAACACAATGTAAATGTCTCATCTCTATATGAACACAATGTAAATGTCTCTCCTCTATATGAACACAATGTAAATGTCTCATCTCTATATGAACACAATGTAAATGTCTCATCTCTATATGAACACAATGTAAATGTCTCATCTCTATATGAACACAATGTAAATGTCTCATCTCTATATGAACACAATGTAAATGTCTCTCCTCTATATGAACACAATGTAAATGTCTCATCTCTATATGAACACAATGTAAATGTCTCATCTCTATATGAACACAATGTAAATGTCTCATCTCTATATGAACACAATGTAAATGTCTCATCTCTATATGAACACAATGTAAATGTCTCATCTCTATATGAACACAATGTAAATGTCTCTCCTCTATATGAACACAATGTAAATGTCTCATCTCTATATGAACACAATGTAAATGTCTCATCTCTATATGAACACAATGTAAATGTCTCTCCTCTATATGAACACAATGTAAATGTCTCATCTCTATATGAACACAATGTAAATGTCTCATCTCTATATGAACACAATGTAAATGTCTCTCCTCTATATGAACACAATGTAAATGTCTCATCTCTATATGAACACAATGTAAATGTCTCATCCTCTATATGAACACAATGTAAATGTCTCATCTCTATATGAACACAATGTAAATGTCTCATCTCTATATGAACACAATGTAAATGTCTCATCTCTATATGAACACAATGTAAATGTCTCATCTCTATATGAACACAATGTAAATGTCTCATCTCTATATGAACACAATGTAAATGTCTCATCTCTATATGAACACAATGTAAATGTCTCATCTCTATATGAACACAATGTAAATGTCTCATCTCTATATGAACACAATGTAAATGTCTCTCCTCTATATGAACACAATGTAAATGTCTCATCCTCTATATGAACACAATGTAAATGTCTCTCTCTATATGAACACAATGTAAATGTCTCATCTCTATATGAACACAATGTAAATGTCTCTCCTCTATATGAACACAATGTAAATGTCTCTCCTCTATATGAACACAATGTAAATGTCTCATCCTCTATATGAACACAATGTAAATGTCTCTCCTCTATATGAACACAATGTAAATGTCTCATCTCTATATGAACACAATGTAAATGTCTCTCCTCTATATGAACACAATGTAAATGTCTCTCCTCTATATGAACACAATGTAAATGTCTCATCTCTATATGAACACAATGTAAATGTCTCATCTCTATATGAACACAATGTAAATGTCTCATCTCTATATGAACACAATGTAAATGTCTCTCCTCTATATGAACACAATGTAAATGTCTCATCTCTATATGAACACAATGTAAATGTCTCATCTCTATATGAACACAATGTAAATGTCTCATCTCTATATGAACACAATGTAAATGTCTCATCTCTATATGAACACAATGTAAATGTCTCATCTCTATATGAACACAATGTAAATGTCTCATCTCTATATGAACACAATGTAAATGTCTCTCCTCTATATGAACACAATGTAAATGTCTCTCCTCTATATGAACACAATGTAAATGTCTCTCCTCTATATGAACACAATGTAAATGTCTCTCCTCTATATGAACACAATGTAAATGTCTCATCTCTATATGAACACAATGTAAATGTCTCATCTCTATATGAACACAATGTAAATGTCTCATCTCTATATGAACACAATGTAAATGTCTCATCTCTATATGAACACAATGTAAATGTCTCATCTCTATATGAACACAATGTAAATGTCTCTCCTCTATATGAACACAATGTAAATGTCTCTCCTCTATATGAACACAATGTAAATGTCTCTCCTCTATATGAACACAATGTAAATGTCTCTCCTCTATATGAACACAATGTAAATGTCTCTCCTCTATATGAACACAATGTAAATGTCTCATCTCTATATGAACACAATGTAAATGTCTCATCTCTATATGAACACAATGTAAATGTCTCTCCTCTATATGAACACAATGTAAATGTCTCATCTCTATATGAACACAATGTAAATGTCTCTCCTCTATATGAACACAATGTAAATGTCTCTCCTCTATATGAACACAATGTAAATGTCTCTCCTCTATATGAACACAATGTAAATGTCTCTCCTCTATATGAACACAATGTAAATGTCTCTCCTCTATATGAACACAATGTAAATGTCTCTCCTCTATATGAACACAATGTAAATGTCTCATCTCTATATGAACACAATGTAAATGTCTCATCTCTATATGAACACAATGTAAATGTCTCTCCTCTATATGAACACAATGTAAATGTCTCTCCTCTATATGAACACAATGTAAATGTCTCTCCTCTATATGAACACAATGTAAATGTCTCTCCTCTATATGAACACAATGTAAATGTCTCATCTCTATATGAACACAATGTAAATGTCTCTCCTCTATATGAACACAATGTAAATGTCTCATCTCTATATGAACACAATGTAAATGTCTCTCCTCTATATGAACACAATGTAAATGTCTCTCCTCTATATGAACACAATGTAAATGTCTCATCTCTATATGAACACAATGTAAATGTCTCATCTCTATATGAACACAATGTAAATGTCTCTCCTCTATATGAACACAATGTAAATGTCTCATCTCTATATGAACACAATGTAAATGTCTCATCTCTATATGAACACAATGTAAATGTCTCTCCTCTATATGAACACAATGTAAATGTCTCATCTCTATATGAACACAATGTAAATGTCTCATCTCTATATGAACACAATGTAAATGTCTCATCTCTATATGAACACAATGTAAATGTCTCTCCTCTATATGAACACAATGTAAATGTCTCATCTCTATATGAACACAATGTAAATGTCTCATCTCTATATGAACACAATGTAAATGTCTCACCTCTATATGAACACAATGTAAATGTCTCATCTCTATATGAACACAATGTAAATGTCTCATCTCTATATGAACACAATGTAAATGTCTCATCTCTATATGAACACAATGTAAATGTCTCATCTCTATATGAACACAATGTAAATGTCTCACCTCTATATGAACACAATGTAAATGTCTCATCTCTATATGAACACAATGTAAATGTCTCATCTCTATATGAACACAATGTAAATGTCTCTCCTCTATATGAACACAATGTAAATGTCTCTCCTCTATATGAACACAATGTAAATGTCTCTCCTCTATATGAACACAATGTAAATGTCTCATCTCTATATGAACACAATGTAAATGTCTCTCCTCTATATGAACACAATGTAAATGTCTCATCTCTATATGAACACAATGTAAATGTCTCTCCTCTATATGAACACAATGTAAATGTCTCACCTCTATATGAACACAATGTAAATGTCTCTCCTCTATATGAACACAATGTAAATGTCTCATCTCTATATGAACACAATGTAAATGTCTCTCCTCTATATGAACACAATGTAAATGTCTCATCTCTATATGAACACAATGTAAATGTCTCATCTCTATATGAACACAATGTAAATGTCTCTCCTCTATATGAACACAATGTAAATGTCTCATCTCTATATGAACACAATGTAAATGTCTCATCTCTATATGAACACAATGTAAATGTCTCTCCTCTATATGAACACAATGTAAATGTCTCTCCTCTATATGAACACAATGTAAATGTCTCATCTCTATATGAACACAATGTAAATGTCTCTCCTCTATATGAACACAATGTAAATGTCTCATCTCTATATGAACACAATGTAAATGTCTCATCTCTATATGAACACAATGTAAATGTCTCTCCTCTATATGAACACAATGTAAATGTCTCTCCTCTATATGAACACAATGTAAATGTCTCTCCTCTATATGAACACAATGTAAATGTCTCATCTCTATATGAACACAATGTAAATGTCTCTCCTCTATATGAACACAATGTAAATGTCTCTCCTCTATATGAACACAATGTAAATGTCTCATCTCTATATGAACACAATGTAAATGTCTCTCCTCTATATGAACACAATGTAAATGTCTCATCTCTATATGAACACAATGTAAATGTCTCATCTCTATATGAACACAATGTAAATGTCTCTCCTCTATATGAACACAATGTAAATGTCTCACCTCTATATGAACACAATGTAAATGTCTCTCCTCTATATGAACACAATGTAAATGTCTCTCCTCTATATGAACACAATGTAAATGTCTCATCTCTATATGAACACAATGTAAATGTCTCATCTCTATATGAACACAATGTAAATGTCTCATCTCTATATGAACACAATGTAAATGTCTCATCTCTATATGAACACAATGTAAATGTCTCATCTCTATATGAACACAATGTAAATGTCTCACCTCTATATGAACACAATGTAAATGTCTCATCTCTATATGAACACAATGTAAATGTCTCACCTCTATATGAACACAATGTAAATGTCTCATCTCTATATGAACACAATGTAAATGTCTCTCCTCTATATGAACACAATGTAAATGTCTCATCTCTATATGAACACAATGTAAATGTCTCATCTCTATATGAACACAATGTAAATGTCTCATCTCTATATGAACACAATGTAAATGTCTCATCTCTATATGAACACAATGTAAATGTCTCATCTCTATATGAACACAATGTAAATGTCTCATCTCTATATGAACACAATGTAAATGTCTCATCTCTATATGAACACAATGTAAATGTCTCATCTCTATATGAACACAATGTAAATGTCTCATCTCTATATGAACACAATGTAAATGTCTCATCTCTATATGAACACAATGTAAATGTCTCATCTCTATATGAACACAATGTAAATGTCTCTCCTCTATATGAACACAATGTAAATGTCTCTCCTCTATATGAACACAATGTAAATGTCTCTCCTCTATATGAACACAATGTAAATGTCTCATCTCTATATGAACACAATGTAAATGTCTCTCCTCTATATGAACACAATGTAAATGTCTCTCCTCTATATGAACACAATGTAAATGTCTCTCCTCTATATGAACACAATGTAAATGTCTCTCCTCTATATGAACACAATGTAAATGTCTCATCTCTATATGAACACAATGTAAATGTCTCTCCTCTATCTGAACACAATGTAAATGTCTCTCCTCTATATGAACACAATGTAAATGTCTCATCTCTATATGAACACAATGTAAATGTCTCATCTCTATATGAACACAATGTAAATGTCTCATCTCTATATGAACACAATGTAAATGTCTCTCCTCTATATGAACACAATGTAAATGTCTCATCTCTATATGAACACAATGTAAATGTCTCATCTCTATATGAACACAATGTAAATGTCTCATCTCTATATGAACACAATGTAAATGTCTCTCCTCTATCTGAACACAATGTAAATGTCTCATCTCTATATGAACACAATGTAAATGTCTCTCCTCTATATGAACACAATGTAAATGTCTCTCCTCTATATGAACACAATGTAAATGTCTCATCTCTATATGAACACAATGTAAATGTCTCATCTCTATATGAACACAATGTAAATGTCTCATCTCTATATGAACACAATGTAAATGTCTCATCTCTATATGAACACAATGTAAATGTCTCATCTCTATATGAACACAATGTAAATGTCTCTCCTCTATATGAACACAATGTAAATGTCTCTCCTCTATATGAACACAATGTAAATGTCTCTCCTCTATATGAACACAATGTAAATGTCTCTCCTCTATATGAACACAATGTAAATGTCTCTCCTCTATATGAACACAATGTAAATGTCTCATCTCTATATGAACACAATGTAAATGTCTCATCTCTATATGAACACAATGTAAATGTCTCTCCTCTATATGAACACAATGTAAATGTCTCTCCTCTATATGAACACAATGTAAATGTCTCTCCTCTATATGAACACAATGTAAATGTCTCTCCTCTATATGAACACAATGTAAATGTCTCTCCTCTATATGAACACAATGTAAATGTCTCATCTCTATATGAACACAATGTAAATGTCTCTCCTCTATATGAACACAATGTAAATGTCTCATCTCTATATGAACACAATGTAAATGTCTCATCTCTATATGAACACAATGTAAATGTCTCTCCTCTATATGAACACAATGTAAATGTCTCTCCTCTATATGAACACAATGTAAATGTCTCTCCTCTATATGAACACAATGTAAATGTCTCTCCTCTATATGAACACAATGTAAATGTCTCATCTCTATATGAACACAATGTAAATGTCTCTCCTCTATATGAACACAATGTAAATGTCTCATCTCTATATGAACACAATGTAAATGTCTCTCCTCTATATGAACACAATGTAAATGTCTCTCCTCTATATGAACACAATGTAAATGTCTCATCTCTATATGAACACAATGTAAATGTCTCATCTCTATATGAACACAATGTAAATGTCTCTCCTCTATATGAACACAATGTAAATGTCTCATCTCTATATGAACACAATGTAAATGTCTCTCCTCTATATGAACACAATGTAAATGTCTCATCTCTATATGAACACAATGTAAATGTCTCATCTCTATATGAACACAATGTAAATGTCTCATCTCTATATGAACACAATGTAAATGTCTCTCCTCTATATGAACACAATGTAAATGTCTCATCTCTATATGAACACAATGTAAATGTCTCATCTCTATATGAACACAATGTAAATGTCTCACCTCTATATGAACACAATGTAAATGTCTCATCTCTATATGAACACAATGTAAATGTCTCATCTCTATATGAACACAATGTAAATGTCTCATCTCTATATGAACACAATGTAAATGTCTCATCTCTATATGAACACAATGTAAATGTCTCATCTCTATATGAACACAATGTAAATGTCTCACCTCTATATGAACACAATGTAAATGTCTCATCTCTATATGAACACAATGTAAATGTCTCATCTCTATATGAACACAATGTAAATGTCTCTCCTCTATATGAACACAATGTAAATGTCTCTCCTCTATATGAACACAATGTAAATGTCTCTCCTCTATATGAACACAATGTAAATGTCTCTCCTCTATATGAACACAATGTAAATGTCTCATCTCTATATGAACACAATGTAAATGTCTCTCCTCTATATGAACACAATGTAAATGTCTCATCTCTATATGAACACAATGTAAATGTCTCTCCTCTATATGAACACAATGTAAATGTCTCACCTCTATATGAACACAATGTAAATGTCTCTCCTCTATATGAACACAATGTAAATGTCTCATCTCTATATGAACACAATGTAAATGTCTCTCCTCTATATGAACACAATGTAAATGTCTCATCTCTATATGAACACAATGTAAATGTCTCATCTCTATATGAACACAATGTAAATGTCTCTCCTCTATATGAACACAATGTAAATGTCTCATCTCTATATGAACACAATGTAAATGTCTCATCTCTATATGAACACAATGTAAATGTCTCTCCTCTATATGAACACAATGTAAATGTCTCTCCTCTATATGAACACAATGTAAATGTCTCATCTCTATATGAACACAATGTAAATGTCTCTCCTCTATATGAACACAATGTAAATGTCTCATCTCTATATGAACACAATGTAAATGTCTCATCTCTATATGAACACAATGTAAATGTCTCTCCTCTATATGAACACAATGTAAATGTCTCTCCTCTATATGAACACAATGTAAATGTCTCTCCTCTATATGAACACAATGTAAATGTCTCATCTCTATATGAACACAATGTAAATGTCTCTCCTCTATATGAACACAATGTAAATGTCTCTCCTCTATATGAACACAATGTAAATGTCTCATCTCTATATGAACACAATGTAAATGTCTCTCCTCTATATGAACACAATGTAAATGTCTCATCTCTATATGAACACAATGTAAATGTCTCATCTCTATATGAACACAATGTAAATGTCTCTCCTCTATATGAACACAATGTAAATGTCTCACCTCTATATGAACACAATGTAAATGTCTCTCCTCTATATGAACACAATGTAAATGTCTCTCCTCTATATGAACACAATGTAAATGTCTCATCTCTATATGAACACAATGTAAATGTCTCATCTCTATATGAACACAATGTAAATGTCTCATCTCTATATGAACACAATGTAAATGTCTCATCTCTATATGAACACAATGTAAATGTCTCTCCTCTATATGAACACAATGTAAATGTCTCATCTCTATATGAACACAATGTAAATGTCTCTCCTCTATATGAACACAATGTAAATGTCTCATCTCTATATGAACACAATGTAAATGTCTCATCTCTATATGAACACAATGTAAATGTCTCTCCTCTATATGAACACAATGTAAATGTCTCTCCTCTATATGAACACAATGTAAATGTCTCTCCTCTATATGAACACAATGTAAATGTCTCATCTCTATATGAACACAATGTAAATGTCTCATCTCTATATGAACACAATGTAAATGTCTCATCTCTATATGAACACAATGTAAATGTCTCATCTCTATATGAACACAATGTAAATGTCTCACCTCTATATGAACACAATGTAAATGTCTCTCATCTCTATATGAACACAATGTAAATGTCTCTCATCTCTATATGAACACAATGTAAATGTCTCTCCTCTATATGAACACAATGTAAATGTCTCTCCTCTATATGAACACAATGTAAATGTCTCTCCTCTATATGAACACAATGTAAATGTCTCATCTCTATATGAACACAATGTAAATGTCTCATCTCTATATGAACACAATGTAAATGTCTCATCTCTATATGAACACAATGTAAATGTCTCATCTCTATATGAACACAATGTAAATGTCTCTCCTCTATATGAACACAATGTAAATGTCTCTCCTCTATATGAACACAATGTAAATGTCTCATCTCTATATGAACACAATGTAAATGTCTCATCTCTATATGAACACAATGTAAATGTCTCTCCTCTATATGAACACAATGTAAATGTCTCTCCTCTATATGAACACAATGTAAATGTCTCATCTCTATATGAACACAATGTAAATGTCTCTCCTCTATATGAACACAATGTAAATGTCTCATCTCTATATGAACACAATGTAAATGTCTCTCCTCTATATGAACACAATGTAAATGTCTCATCTCTATATGAACACAATGTAAATGTCTCTCCTCTATATGAACACAATGTAAATGTCTCATCTCTATATGAACACAATGTAAATGTCTCTCCTCTATATGAACACAATGTAAATGTCTCTCCTCTATATGAACACAATGTAAATGTCTCTCCTCTATATGAACACAATGTAAATGTCTCTCCTCTATATGAACACAATGTAAATGTCTCATCTCTATATGAACACAATGTAAATGTCTCTCCTCTATATGAACACAATGTAAATGTCTCATCTCTATATGAACACAATGTAAATGTCTCATCTCTATATGAACACAATGTAAATGTCTCACCTCTATATGAACACAATGTAAATGTCTCTCCTCTATATGAACACAATGTAAATGTCTCATCTCTATATGAACACAATGTAAATGTCTCATCTCTATATGAACACAATGTAAATGTCTCATCTCTATATGAACACAATGTAAATGTCTCTCCTCTATATGAACACAATGTAAATGTCTCATCTCTATATGAACACAATGTAAATGTCTCATCTCTATATGAACACAATGTAAATGTCTCTCCTCTATATGAACACAATGTAAATGTCTCATCTCTATATGAACACAATGTAAATGTCTCTCCTCTATATGAACACAATGTAAATGTCTCTCCTCTATATGAACACAATGTAAATGTCTCTCCTCTATATGAACACAATGTAAATGTCTCATCTCTATATGAACACAATGTAAATGTCTCTCCTCTATATGAACACAATGTAAATGTCTCTCCTCTATATGAACACAATGTAAATGTCTCTCCTCTATATGAACACAATGTAAATGTCTCATCTCTATATGAACACAATGTAAATGTCTCTCCTCTATATGAACACAATGTAAATGTCTCATCTCTATATGAACACAATGTAAATGTCTCTCCTCTATATGAACACAATGTAAATGTCTCATCTCTATATGAACACAATGTAAATGTCTCATCTCTATATGAACACAATGTAAATGTCTCATCTCTATATGAACACAATGTAAATGTCTCTCCTCTATATGAACACAATGTAAATGTCTCATCTCTATATAATATACACTTTAATATCATTAAAGTGTATATTATATTATGTCTACATTCACTATGTGGATAAGGTACTTAGGTCATTACTGTGTTTGGTCACTAGATGGCGGTCTAACAACATATAATGGACCAAGTCCTCACTCTGACTGAAGTGATTTCAGTGATTTAGATCAGATTAAAGTTTATGTAACAATAAAATAAATGTTCAGAATCATCTTCTATAATAAACCCTGATGGCTCTGCAGGGAGATTTCATCACATCTAAGTTTAAAGCCTCAATCTGTGATTTATTCAACTTGCAGACTTGTAGATTTGCTATTTTTGAAAAGCCAAAGTATGAATGAGAATTACTCTTTGGGCATTGCACATAGGAGTAAGAGACTCATTATTGCGCTGAATGATTGTTATATAGGCCTGGAAGCCCCTAACCCAATTTCCAGGCCTATATAACAATCATTCAGCGGAATAATGAGTCTCTTACTCCTATGTGCAATGCCCAAAGAGTGTAGCAAAAATAAAGCATAGAATGGTATAATTCCATTCCAAATATTGTGCCACATTTACTCACTAACTACACATCACACTGCATCACGTTGTGAGCTTGTAGTAGAGCTTGTAGATACATTACTATTTTCACAACATTTGCCTCTTTCTTACGTGATTTAAATATAAACATGCAGATACCCTGTAAACACTTGTTTGTTTACTGTTGAGTGAGAAAACTATATGTTGCACATTAAAGATAACCTCCTAAATCATTAGTTGGGTCCCCTGGGTGTACAGACCCCCAGTTTGGGAACCACTGGATTAAGTTGTATACCTCAGAGCTCATGTGTTGTAGGATGTGGACACGGTGTGGTCTAGCTGTCTCTCCTCTCTGGGTACAGAGGGTTGTTTCTTCATCTGGTTGATCTGTGGTGTGTTAGAGGTCTGTAGCAGCTGCTAGTTCTGCTGTCTCTGCTTTACACTGATGTCTGGTGGATCCTCATCACCTGACTAGTCTGTGGAAATAATAATAATAATAAAGTGTATTAGTATACAGGAAGCACCTTTCATCACATCACATGCAGCACAAAGGGCTTTATATAGAAAAAGAACAACACAAGAGACATGCAAGCAAAATAAAATGAACACAACATTAAAAAACACAAACATTCAGATGAAAAACATGATGAAGAACACATTAAAAGGAGACAAAGATCGAATTAAAACAATACAGGAAAATAACAACAACAAAACAACAAATACAATGGAATTGACTAAAAACAAGAGTGAAACAGTGAGTCTTGAGCTTGTTTTTAAATCTATCTTTGGTCGTTGTCTGTCATATATGTAAGGGGAGGTTGTTCCAGACACATCTGTGGGACTCGGGGGTTTAAGTACATTTAATTATACAGTACACCCTCTGTTATCTCTAGACAAAGGTAAGTAAAGGTAGACGTTCATCAAAAGGCTAGTGATACATTACATTACATTATATATTAGGCATTATTGTCACAAATGCTGCAACAGGCTCTGGGGTGCAGCAGTGGAAAAGTGCCGGCCCAACTCCGGGGTGGGTTTGAATCCACCCCCATGGTGCATCCGGTTTTGTCCAGCGCCAACACGAGCACAATAGGCTCTATGCACAGCAGCCATATTATCACTTCCTTCACAGGTGTTACCAATGATACTAATGAAGGCTCTGTTCCATTTAGTGTAACACAGTGGTTCTAATGAAGGCTCTGTTCCATTTAGTGTAGCACAGTGGTTCTAATGAAGGCTCTGTTCCATTTAGTGTAACACAGTGGTTCTAATGAAGGCTCTGTTCCATTTAGTGGAGCACAGTGTTTCTCTGATGTTTCAATATCCACGACCCCCAGAACTCTGAGTGTACAAATGGAACCTTACGGGTCCATTTGTACACTCTCAGAGTTACAAACCTGTAAGGGACTATTTGGAAACCCCTTAAGGAACCATGAGGGTCCCTGGACCCCACATTTTAGACCCACTGGTGTAGCAGAGTGTTTCCAGTGAGTCAGCACCCTGACTCTGTTTGACCAGAGCCTTCATTAGTATCATTGGTAACACCTGTGAATGTCATATGTCTGCTGTGCATAGAGCCTATTGGCCTGTGTTCGGGGGAGGGTGAACGTAATCCTACAGAACCTGTCAGCAGGGAGTGTTGGGTATAAATGGGTACGGTAAGGGTGTCCAACACTCTGCCAGCAGCCTATGAAGCTGATCCTCAACTCAGATCCATCATGGAGGCTGAGGTTCCAAACAGGTCTATGGCTGTCTGTGAATGTCCAGGAGTAAACACACATTCATGTTTATAATCCAGGGTGTGGTACAGAGTTTATACATCTTCATTTCACTGATTTTATTGTTTTATTAGATCTTGTTTATTCGATACACTTATTTGTTTTATCTCTTGCTCATTTGATTTTCCTATTTTGTCTCATCTGTTAGAAAGTAGGTATCTGATATATTACACTTTTACCTTAGTGCTAGGTATACTATTAGTTGCTTGTTTTAGAAGAGAATTCACTTCATACTTCTTGATTAGTAGTTTTGTTCCCTACCTACAGTATATTGAATGCACTTATTGTAAGTCACTTTGGATAAAAGCTTCTGCTAAATGACTGTAATGTAAATGTTTACCTGGTATCCTATAGGTTCACACGTTGTCACTGCAGACAGGGCGGTGCTGGAGGACAGAGGAGGACAGGATCTGGACTGGTTCAACGTAACAGAACCTGAAGGTCTGGAGGGCTCTGGTCTGGAACGTCCTGCATGAGATAAGGAGAGAGAGAGGACATATATAAATATTAACATTAAACTGAATGACTGTCTGGTTACCCTGAATGACAGCTCTGTCACTATTACAATGTCTCACCTCTATATGAACACAATGTAAATGTCTCATCTCTATATAATATACACGTTAATATCATTAAAGTGTATATTATATTATGTCTACATTCTCTATTAAAGTGTATATTATATTATGTCTACATTCTCTATTAAAGTGTATATTATATTATGTCTACATTCTCTATTAAAGTGTATATTATATTATGTCAACATTCTCTATTAAAGTGTATATTATATTATGTCTACATTCTCTATTAAAGTGTATATTATATTATGTCTACATTCTCTACATGTCTGGTTCGATGTGCATAAAGTACTTTGGTCATTACTGTGTTTGGTCACTAGATGGCAGTCTAACAACATATAATGGAGCAGGTTGTCAGTCTGACTGAAGTGATGTCAGTGATTTAGATCAGATTAAAGTTTATGTTCTGAATAATGTTCTATAAAGCAGGGCTATTTCATAGAATCAAAGCTTAAAGCCTCAATCTGTGATTTATTCAACTGGGTGGCTGTCTATAGAACAGCAGAAACATATGTTTAGATCATAAACATCATAATTCATACATATTGTTGTGTTTATTGTTTATAATGATAAAACATAAGACAGATAATGCCATGCAGACACATGTTAGTGAACATAAAGTTAAACTCATCTTGAGAGATAAAGGCTCTGGTCAAAAAAAGACCCACTTCACTGAGGATCTCCTTTCAAAGGAGTGTAAAACTCTGGTCACAAAATAAAATAATCATATATGAACTGGTAAATGTAGGCATTATACTTAGTTTGACTCCGTTCCACAGATAAACATTGTGAAAATAGCCGATCTACAAGCTCACAAAGCCTCGCAGTGTGAGGCGTTGTGAGCTTGTAGATCTGCTATTTTCACAATGTTTGCCTCTTTCTTACGTAATCTAAATATAAAGGTGCAGAAACCCTGTAAACACTTATACTGTATGTTGGTTTGTTTACTGTTAGACTAGGCAGGATTTCAGAAAATGTGCTTATTTAAAGTGCTGAAGGCAAATCGTGTTAATTTATGGCACACATGTTTTCTAGGGGTATTAAGGTGTGCTGAATCCAAATTTGCTGTGTGCCAAGCTCAAAAATGGCCGCTAAGCCCTCAAAATGGACCATTTAAAGATGGCGGCCGCCACTATGCTGGAATATATTACAAAACAGCTTTTTGACTAAACAACGTAGAAACTTGATTGATTTTCTTTTTTTTAGTTTTTCATTTATGAGGAATCCAATTAAATATTTTGATTTGAAATCAAGTGTGAGGAAACTGCTTAAAACTCATATATTGTGAAAATTGTCATTTATTGGTGAATATTATTCACCAATAAATGTTCCCAATAATGATGTACATAAATGCGTCATTATATAAAGGTAACCAAGTCCATAATACTTGTGAAGAAACTGCTGAAAGAGCATATTGCAAGCCTGTGGTATAAAGTGATGGCCTAACTCAAATATCAGCCACAAACACCTTGCTCAGCGGACCAAAGTAGAGAATGGCTAAATGCTACAGGAAAGAAGAGTGGAGGCTTAGTAGGTATTACCAGAATAGGGTCTGCACTGAGTAGATGGATATTGTCATATAATCTGAGGACACACATAGTTTATCAGACAACAGCTTTGCTAGGAATGACATCAGGCAATGAAGATGATGAGTACACACACAATGAGTGCACACACAAAAAAAGAAAAAGACGACTCTGATGAAGGCAGAATAGTTGTGTCATTGAAACAGCATGTGTTTCAAGATGGTGGCGACACATTGAAAAACATGATCAACAAGGATGTAACTTGGACAAGTACAAATGAAAGTCTTTGTCGAGAAACGCCTGTGTGAGCCTCCAGATAGTGACCAGCACCTGGCTCTGAAACCACCTATTCGAAAGAATAAGGCCAAGACATTTGCTTCTTTATATGAAGTTGTGCAACTTTCCAAGGGAAAGCAAAACACTATCAAAGTGGATAGGAACATTCTACAAATGCTCATTACTGCTTACAGAGCAGGGCGCCAGGTAAACCTTGAAAACATCCTTACGCATGAACTTATGACCATCCCACTACCTTTGGCCACAACTAATGGTAGTCTACATTCCACAAACAAATCTGTGCTAGTAAACATACTGACAGAACAAGTCCAAACCCCTGCAAAAGCTACACTTGATGATTCCAGCTGACTGCTCATTGATGGCCAAGCACTCGTGATGGCACTAGGAAAGCAAACTGGAACATTTGGTGAATATGCCAACATGTTTGCTGGAGCTGTGTTTAGAATGGGAGAAAACTGCCAGAGGATTGATGTTAGTCTTTAACAGGTATCAAGAGGAAACGATCAAAGCAGGCACAAGGATTAAACGCAAGCAGCGCCACCGACCAATACGTTGTAAAATAGAGAACAAGTCAGTTCCTCTTCCACCAGACTGTTCTAGCTTCATGGCACTTGAGGAAAATAAAGCAAGACCTTGCTCAATTGCTTTCAAACCATCTGATTAAACACAGCCCTAATAATCTAAGTTGTATCAGGGGGGTTTGCCGAAGGATTTGTCATCGGATCCAGATCTTGAAGTCTCTTCTCTAAGTGCTGACCATGAGGAAGCTGACACACAACTGATTTTGCATTGCATCCATGCTCAAATGGAAACACTAGTTGTGTCAGCATGTGATACAGATGTGCTTCTTCTACTTCTGGCACATTATTTCAGAATGCAATGTAAGTGTCTCTACATGAAAGCTGGGACATCAAAGGCGCCGAAGTATCTTCCAGTACATGAACTTTGCATGTTGCTTTCTGCTGATCAAGTTGACACACTACTTGCCTTCCATGCTGTCACTGGCTGTGACAGTGTTGGTGACAGCATGTCATAGTTCAGTGGCCACAGTTAGAAAACAGCCTGGCAGGTGTTCCAGCAACATCACACAGGTCTCATTGGGCTTGGAAAAGGCCCTCTCACAGTAGACATAGCGAGGTCAACAGAGAAATTCATCTGTAAGATATACGGTTGATACATGCAATGAAGCAAGAGTCAAGTTGTTTTGTATAGGTCGTGCACAAGAGACTCTGCCACCAATCTCAGATGCAGCAGTTTCATATCATGAGTTCCCACTATCAAGCTCTTGTCTGGAACCAAGCTCACTTGCCACATCCTGGTCTTCCTCCAGTGACCGAAATGGGATCGATGCACCTAAATGGTCAGTTGGTGCCACGGCTGCTTTCCCTGCACCTATGCCAAAAGCATGCAGGGAGATCACGTCATGCAGTTGCACAAAGGGATGTCTCAACCAACGCTGCGGCTGCAGGAAAGTACGCATGGAGTGCATTGAAGCGTGCAATTGCAAGAAACCTGCCAGAACACTGAGTAAATACAAGTCAGAAACACAAATTAAGGCAATTATACATCTTAAAGCAATTATTCATTACCAACCCCCCCCCCCCCCCCCAAAAAAAAACAACAACAACATTATTCATTACCAAAGAGGCCAATTTTCACAATATGAATTATATAAAAGTGGTTCCTTCACAATTTATCTTAAATCAGAATATTGCATTGTATTCCCTATATATGTAAACATAAAAAAGGACATTTCAGACTATTTTCTACCTTGTTTAATCAAACATATAGTGTTTTATTATGTTTCAGCATAGTGGTGGCCGCCATCTTTAAATGGTCCATTTTGAGGGCTTAGCGGCCATTTTTGAGCTTGGCACACAGCAGATTTGGATTCAGCACACCTTAATACCCCTAGAAAACATGTGTGCCATAAATTAACACAATTTGCCTTCAGGGTTAAGATTTTTGGAAAACTGACCTAGTCTATGTTGAGTGACAACATTAAAGATAAACCCCTAAATCATTAGTTGGGTCCAGACCCCCCCCCCCCCCCCCCGCTGGACAAGTTGATAAGGTTGTATACCTCAGAGTCATGTGTTGTAGGATGTGGACACGGTGTGGTCTAACTGTCTCTCCTCCGGGTACAGAAGGTTGTTTCTTCATCTGGTTGATCTGTGGTGTGTTAGAGGTCTGTAGCAGCTGCTAGTTCTGCTGTCTCTGCTTTACAGTGATGTCTGGAGGATCCTCATCACCTGACTAGTCTGTGGAAATAATTATAATAAAGTTTATTTGTATACAGGAAGCACCTTTCATGACATCACATGCAGCACAAAGGGCTTTATATAGAAAAAGAACAACAAAAGAGAAATGTAAGCAAAATAAAATGAACACAACATTAAACAACATAAACATTAAGATGAAAAACATGAAGAACAAATTAAAACAATACAGGAAAATATCAAGAACAAAAAAACAAATACAAGGGAATCAACTAAAAGCAAGAGAGAAACAGTGGGTCTTTAAAGCTATCTATGGTCTTATATGTAATGGGAGATTGTGCCGTTGGCCCATACAAGCAGAAAGCTGCTTCAACATGTTTTTTGTAATTCATTTTTGGAGGAGGTCAGCACACCTAAGGAGACCATTTGGACAGGCAATCTGAAAGGTATGAATGTGCTAAACAATTGTGCCTTAAAAACAATCATAAAAGTTACCAGGAGCCAGTGTTTAACCTAAAAACCTGGAGTGATATGTTTTCTCATCTTGGTTTTAGTTAAAACTCTGAACAAGTTGTAGTGTGACTCTGTCAGTGCTTTACTTATGAAGAACAGAATTGATTGATTGATTGAAATTTTTATTAGGCAAAAAGAATGTAAAACAACACAGTTACATTTATAATACTTTTGTCTAAAAGGTCCGGCCAAAAAAGTCCTTGCGGGCTTGTTTCCATTGGGGTCCTTGAATTAATTTCATAGACATATATAGTAGCAACCAAACAGTTCAATAATCAACATAAGAATACAGAGGGGGAAAGAAATACCATTATGTACAAAAATATATATATACAAAAAAAAAAACATTAGAAAATAAAATAAAAAGTATGTACAAGAAAAGGGGGAGGGGGGGGGGGTCGTCTGTCTACAGGGAAACTGGTACTAGCTCCTCTTTAGGCCTCCAGAAAGATGAGTTTTTAGGGCTGTTTTGAATGAGCCCAGCGAACTGCATTTTTTGAGGGATGGGGTTAGACTATTCCATTCCTTGGTGGCAGTGCTATAGAAGGAGAATTTGCCCATGTTTGTTTTATGGGTGGGTGTTACCAGATTATTGTTTACGCTCCCTCTAGTTTTGTGACTGTGGGTGTCACTAACTTTTTCGAGGTACTTATACAGATATGCGGGTATAGGGGGCATTAAGTACATTACAGTAGTAGAGACATGAGAAGAGGATGATAAACCCTCTTGTCTGTGCTGTAGATACTGGTGGTGTGGTCTGTGGTCTGTGGTCGTCTTAGCTCCTATCAGAACCTCTCCCTCCACCAACAGTACAGATTTGTACCTTTTTACACACATCCTATCCAAATGGTAAAGGTCTTTCTTCCTGCTCTCAGATGTTTGACATGTTAGCGGTCATGAAAATGTAAGCGACGGATTGAAACAAGAGTTTAAATCACTGTTTTAGTTCAGCCTGTGTCCAGTCAACCTCCGTCCAGTAAGTATCAGTACTGCTCTCGTTTCAGCTGCATGGGGAAAATGGCACAGGCTGGCTAAAAAAGCGATTTAAAAGCTTGTTTCAACTCTTCACTTAAGTAATGCACTTAAGTGAAGAGTTGAAACAAGCTTAAATGTCAAACATCTGGGAGCAGGGAAGACTACCTTTACTTTTTGGATACGATGCATGGAAAAAGGTAAAACTCGATACGGTACGGTTGGCCACCGTATCTAGAGCACAGACAACAGGGTTTCTCAGCCTCCAGTGGCTGTTTACTGACCGATAAAATGTCAAACATCTGAGATCAGGGAGGACTAGTTACTTTATGGATAGGATGTGTGTAAAAGGGTAATAATGGATAGGGTACGGTTGGCCACCGTTCTCCGGTGTCCAACACTCTGCCAGCAGCCTAAGAAGCCAAGCTGATCCTCAACTCAGATGGTATATATGGTAATATGGCTGAGTCATAGTGACATGAGGTCCACCGGCCGGCCCTCCCTTAATCCAACTTTAATATAGGATATACATATGAACTTTTTTTCTTTTAAATAATTGCGATTAGACGATGATGTAGTAATTGTGACAGGCCTACATGCGTGTAAGCAAAGGAATAAGGTTACTATGTAAACAAATAAAAAATGATGCTTTTTCTCCTGAGACAATTTAACTTCTTTAACAGAATGAACGGCTGATGTTTGTGTTCCAGGAGCTTTGACTGGAGCTGAGGTGATTCTGAAAAGACTCTCAGAGAACATTGGGCCTCATGCAGCAACCGTTCTTAAGAGGACATTTCTTCTTAAACCAACTTAAGAGGTTTTTAAGAAGATGTTGGTATACTCCAATGTTTTCTTAGCTGTGATCTGTTCTTAGGTAAGAACACAATCTACACACACAGAAGAGCACTCTTAGTCTGGCCTTTGAGTTCTAAAGTGTGACATGTTTGTGCAAAAATCTTCAATTCTACAGTTGTATAATATAGGATTTAAATTACAATAATATTTTTATCATAACTTTAGAGCCAAAAAGGTTCTCAAAAGTGTGGTCTGGGGACCCCCAGGGGTCCTTGAGGGAGTTCCAGGGGGTCCACAGCAAACAAGGAAAAGTTTAATCACTTTAACCCTATTTCATACTTTGTTTGAAAATAGCCGATCTACAAGCTCACAACGTGTCCCATTACTGGCCATTTTGAGCGTGTAGATCGGCTATTTTCAAAACATTTTGATAAATCTTGCAAACATTTCCCTAGCAGAAACTATTTTCAGGTGGGGGTCTGCAGCCAAATGCATGTCAATGTGGGGGTCCTTGACATGAAAATGTTTGAGAACAACTGCTTTAGAGTTTTCAACGGGTCTGAAATTACAATCTAAGCCAAACGGACCCGGTTGAGTTGAAACCCAAGCCCCATACCCACCCTCATCCCGCCCCCATACCCCCACCCCCATATCCCCGACATTCGCCACATCCCCATTTTCCAGTCCCCTTCCTACCTGAAAGCCCCCCTACACCCACCCGTCACACCCATCCCCATACCCCCAAACAAAGCCCCCTACACCCCTCCTTGCACCACCATGTCACCCACCACACCCCTATTTCCACCCCATTACATACCAAGCAGCTGCTACCTTAAAGACCCTCCATATTCACCCACCAGCTTTCAGTAATAAAATGTTTTATATCCACTACTAACGCTACTACTGAACATGAAATATGGATAACATGCTAATTTCAGGAAATGTACATTGATGTCTAGTTGTGATATGTTGATTAATGTGAGAGAAATAATAAAATACATTCATTAATTAATTAAATAATTTGCTGTTCACTTCAGAAGTACCTCCACAGAACTATTGATATATTTATTTTCATGTTTGGAGTCTGGTGTTCAAACATCTTTAGACTTATAGTTTAGGTACTGTCGGCAGGGCCATGCAGTCATGCCTTATATGGGGATTGGTGGGGAGGCTTCCTATGGTAATTAGGATTAACTGGCACACTCCTTCAAGTTACAAGGATTGGGATTCATCATCATAAGAACATAAGTTATGAACAATTCTGCCCTTTAAGAACGTTTCATGAATCTGACTTGACTTTTCTTAGGAATTCACTTAGGAAGAAATGTAAGAGGAAACATTAGGAACTTATTGCTGCATGAGGCCCATTGTGTTCCAACCTGAAGCTGGTGTCTCCATCATGGATGTGTGTCTGTTTCTCATCCTCCTCCATCTTCTTCTGACCTCCTGAAACACACGTTATAATGTAGACATTTAGCAGATAAATAACACACACATATATCAAAACATATATGTAGAAACAATAACCCACTTATAACCAAATAAGAGAGATTAAAGTTTATTTTTTCTTAGTTTTTCTCCTCTGACCTAACAAATCAACATGAAGACATTCTAATAGAGTTTTTTTACATATGTGATTTATAATACTAATGGTTCATTATAGGTTTGAAATAAATAATCATGGTATTGATTCCATATTGATTCTGCCCTAGCAGATGCTCTCATGCAAAACCAGAGAAGATGACATGAACTCTAGTGAGTCAACAAAGGAGCTAAATGCTCACAAAGTAAACAAGTTACAATGTAGACATTTAGCAGACACACTTATCAGTTCAAACTACTTAGATGTAGTATTTAGCAGACACACTTATCAGTTCAAACTACTTAGATGTAGTATTTTTAATGAACATGTTTCCATCTTGTCGACCCTTTTGAAAGCTTCTCCAGAAAACACTGATAGAATCTGCAGCCTTCATCTCTCTGGATTATAACAGGCTGTCTGAAGCCCACCCATGTGTCCCACCCATAGACTGTAAAAATGAATGGACTAAGTGACACAATTGGTTTCTACTGACAGTAAACGAAGCAGATTCTTCAGCCATGTGAAATCCGCCATATTTAATATATACAAAAAAGCATCCGGCAATAAATCCCTAAATGAATGCTATTGGTTGGGTAGCTTGTCAGTCAAGAGCGGGGGCGGGGAATGAATGCTATTGGTTGTGTAGCTTGTCAATCAAATCATCTAGAGAGCATAGCCTACTTTATCGTCAATTTTGAAATGAATGGGACCATAATTTACCAAAACGCATATCATGATGATTGAAAGAAGACTTTTAAACCTTTTGACCTAAAAAATCAAGTCTAAAAACCCAACCGCTTCCTGACACCAGCAGGGGTAAAACAGGCCGTTCATATAAACCATAGATATTCAACTGGCGGCCCGCGGGCCACGTGCGGCCCGCGAGGAGCTTCCTTGTGGCCCCTGGCCATATTCCAAAAAAAAAAAAAAAAAAAAAAAAAAAAAAATTTTTTTTTTTTTTTTTTTTTTTAAATTTTCATAATTATTATTTATTTGAACTTTGATTTATGTTATCAAAGTTAAAACAGTACAAATTATGTATCCTTCATTAGTTCTTTAAAGGCCATCTTTCATTGGAACTTAACTTAGAACCTTAAATAGAACCGAATTAGACCCGAAAAAAGGTTGATTTATATTGGTCAAATAGAACCGAATTAGACCCGAATTAGAGCGAATTAGACCCGAATTAGACCCGAAAAATTTCGCGTGCGTGCGCTTCGCGCACGCGCGCAAATTGTGCACACACATGCACGCGCGTGTGCGCACTGTGTGGCCCCCAACTCCAAATTATTTTGCAGTTGTGGCCCCCTGCCTAATCTAGTTGAATACCCCTGATATAAACTGTCACTTGAACTCACTTCCTTATTAGACTCAATGTACAACTCAAGCTGAACCCTGTGTCTCACCTGTCAGTCCTTGTGTGAATCTCCCCGGCCGGCCTCTGGTGAGAGACTGTTACCATCAACCTGACGAGTAAAGCCCAGATACATGACTGACATCCTGTAAGATCAGAGAAGATGAAACAAACAAGGTAAACAATCACATACATCAGAGGTGATGCAACTTTGATGATGTAGAGGACCATTATATATTTACACATTCACTACAGAGACTAAAGAGTCACATGTGTCTCTTTAGTTCATCCCTAGTGGCTCCCTGTAGCTTTACAAAAAATATATGGAAATTAACTGTTTATTTTCTTCACATCTTCATTTGTATTTATCGTTGCTGTAGCAGGCCAAACATGACACATACATTCTTACCTTTTACAATATTGTAAACATTTAGAAAACGTTGACCATATTTCTATCAACTAAAAATTACATCATAGCCTGGGACACATGTATTGGCGAGGAGCCAGACAGGAGGCTTGTGTAAACTAACCGGTGTGATTCCTAATGAAAATAAATAAATAGAGATAACAGAGAATGTAATAGTTATGGACAGAGTCGTGTACATTACATTACATTACAGTCATTTAGCAGACGCTTTTATCCACTTACAATAAGTGTATTCAACATAGATACATTACATTTTTTACATTACATTCATTTAGCAGACGCTTTTATCCAAAGCGACTTACAATAAGTGTATTCAACATAGGTAGGGAACGAAACTACTAATCACCAGAGGTCTTAAGTGTATTTCCTGTAAAAACAGGCAACCAAGAGTATACCTAGCGCTAAGGTAAAAGTGCAATATATCAGCTATCTACTTTCAAGCACATGAGATAAAATAGCCAAATCAAATGAGCACAAGCTAATCAATCCAATACAACAATAGTTCCTAAACTAGTTAACAACAAGTAGGCCAGGCAAAGAGGAAGGGTAGTGTTTCCTGAAGAGGTGGGTTTTCAGCCTGCGGCGAAAGATGGGCGGTGACTCTGCTGTCCTGACATCAGTGGGAAGTTCATTCCACCACTGTGGGGCCAGAACAGAAAAAAAGTTGTGACCGTGTCGATCGACCAGAAGGACCGTTGAGTGGCGGGGGAGTCAGTCGCCCCTTGGTGGCCGACCGGAGTGGTCGGGAAGGGTTGTGGGCATTGACCAATACCCGGAGGTAAGAGGGAGCTGTTCCTTTCACTGCCCTATAGGCTAGCACCAGGGTTTTAAACTGAATGCGAGCCGCTACGGGGAGCCAGTGCAGGGAACGGAGAAGGATAGTTGTGTGAGAGAACTTGGGGCGGTTGAACACCAGACGAGCCGCAGCTTTCTGAACAAGGTCCAGGGGTCTGATGGCAGATGCCGGAGCGCCAGCCAGGAGGGAGTTGCAGTAGTCCAGGCGGGAGATGACAAGAGCCTGGATGAGCACCTGGGCTGCCTTCTCCGTGAGGAAGGGCCGAATTCTCCTGATGTTGTAGAGGAGGAATCTGCAGGACCGTGTCACTGATGCGATGTTAGCCGAGAACGACAGTTGATCGTCCAGGGTCACACCCAGATTCTTCGCAGTCCGAGTCACGAGTCACCACAGCGTTCTCAATGGTGATGGCCATGTCTCGGTGAGGACAGCCCTTCCCCGGGATGAACATCAGCTCGGTCTTGTCTAGGTTGAGCTTCAGGTGGTTCGACGACATCCACTCCGAGATGTCAGCCAGACAAGCAGCAATGCGTGCCTCCACTTGTGTGTCAGAGGGGGGGAATGAGAGGATCAGCTGGGTGTCATCGGCATAGCAGTGGTAGGAAAAGCCATGGGAGCGGATGACAGCACCAAGAGATGTAGTGTAGAGAGAGAAGAGAAGAGGACCCAGAACTGAGCCTTGGGGAACCCCAGTAGTGAGCCTGTGTGGTTCAGACACAGACCCTCCCAGCATCACCTGGTAGGAGCGACCCGTCAGGTAGGATGCAAACAGGGAGAGTGCAGAGCCTGAGACACCCATCCCCTCGAGGGTGGAGAGGAGGATCTGATGGTTCACTGTGTCGAACGCTGCAGACAGGTCCAGGAGTATCAGGACAGAGGAGAGAGAGTTCGCTCTAGCGGCATGGAGTGACTCCGCCACTGCCAGGAGGGCAGTCTCTGTCGAGTGACCCACTTTGAACCCAGACTGGTTGGAGTCCAGGAGGTTGTTCTGGTGGAGATACGAGGACAGTTAGGGACAGATAGGGAACGAAACTACTAATCACCAGAAGTCTGAAGTGCATTTCCTGCAAAAACAAGCAACCAAGAGTATACTTGCTGTGTACTTTCACTGACAATACTGCTGGATTACCTGTATGTTTCATTGAATACAAGAAGACTCACCTCAAGACAAACTCACCTCAACTGAAAAAGGAATACTCACCTCGGGGGTAGGAACAGTCACCCCGGGGGGTGGGTAAACTCACCTCAGGACCTGAGAAAACTCACCTCGGAACACTCACCCCGGGGGTAGGAACACTCACCCCGGGGGTAGGAAAACTCACCCAGAAAAACTCAATGGTGTAATGTACAGTGAGTTTTTGTTTTGTGGGTGGGTTTAACCTTTCCCCTCTACACCAAGTCTGTATGTTTAAAAAAGGCACATATACCGGCTTGTGAGCTTTCCTTTTTCACAGAATGCTTTCATAATGAGACACGTTTAATCCATACTGGATTAAATTCTGTCTTTGAAGGTATAGAATTACCAAATTATGTTGTTCAATGATATATTTGTGTTTAAAATACACACACACACACACACACACACACACACACACACACACACACACACACACACACACACACACACACACACACACACACACACAAAGAGTAAGGCATCAAAATGTACCAAAAGTAATATTTCTAAAAACTAAAGTTCTCAAACAATGCATGTGTGCAATGCAATGTTCTATGCTGTTATCATTTATACCAGCAAAGTAGTAGGTAACTAAATATCCTAGGTAAAAATAGGGAAAAGTGTTTAATGCATGTTTTAGTGAAATGTATATCTAATAGTAACTAAAGTTCAATAATGCTTACTATAGTGAAATGTATATCTAATAGTAACTAAAGTTCAATAATGCTTACAATAGTGAAATGTATATCTAATAGTAACTAAAGTAACTAAAGTTCAATAATGCTTACCAAAAGCTTTTCTCACAAATGTGTTCACACAGAAAACAAAACATTATACCTGTGTTTTACCTTCACTGGAGTTTTTCTTCATTTTTATTTGTTAAGTAAGTATTTGTTTGCATTGTACACATTGGAATGTTCACTTTTCTGATGAAATCTACCTTGTATTTAAAGCACTTTAATTAGCTAAATGTAATTTAACAACATACATTGACATTGGAATGTTCATTTCTCTGGGTTCCTACCTTTGTTTGTTTGTTTGTTTGTTTGATGGGGGCACAGGAGTGAAGGGGAGGAGGGGGGTTGACCACTTAACACTAATATCCCATTCCACTTAATGATTCATTGTTTGATATCTAATAGGTGGATGGGGCAAGGTGTGGAGCTGGAGACACATAGCAAATGACCATGCTATTTGCATTCCTTGTTCACTTTTCTGATGAAATCTACCTTTCATTCATTCTGTGAAAATGGAAAGCTCACATTATGAAAGCATTCTGTGAAAATGGAAAGCTCACAAGCCGGTAGATCTACCTTTTTACCTTTTCTGATGAAATCTACCTTGTATTTAAAGCACTATTTAAAGCACTTTATTAATTCTATACCTTCAAAGAAAGAATTTAATCCAGATATGGATTAATCCAGATATGGATTAAACATCATTATGAAAGCATTCTGTGAAAATGGAAAGCTCACATTATGAAAGCATTCTGTGAAAATGGAAAGCTCACAAGCCGGTAGATCTACCTTTTTTTAAACATTGGGGTGAGTTTTCCTACCTCTGAGGTGAGTCTTCCGAGGTGAGTTTTCTCAGGTCATGGGGTGAGTGTTCCTACCCCCCGAAAATCTTGGGGGTGAGTATTCCTACCTCTGAGGTGAGTCTTCCGGGGTGAGTATTCCTACCTCTGAGGTGAGTTGGTTTTGGGGTGAGTCTTCTTGATACCGTTTCATTAACATGTATTTGTATTCAGTCATTTTGACAGGTTAATATAGACTTAATAACCAACGTTCACTTCAATATAAAGCTCAAATATATTTGCGGCTCCAGACAGATTTTGTATTTATTTATTTGGTCCAAAATGTGTCTCTTGTGACATTAATTGCTGAGCCCTGATCCAGAGGGACACATTACATATACTGTCAGACAGAAACCTCTTCTCTCTGTATTTTAACTTTTTTCGTAAATTAATGCTGTACTTTTCCATTCTATGTCACACAAAAGTAGCAAAAATAGCAGATCTACAAGCTCAAAACGTGTCGCAGTGTGACGCGTTTTGAGCTTGTAGATCTGCTACTTTTGCTTTCTTTTTAGTTGGAATCCAGATTTTTTGTTGCTATTTTTGAATTGGAAGGTGGGGGGCACATGAGGCCCCCACCTTCACTTAATGTGGCCCCCACCTTCACTTAATGAGGCCCACAGGTTAATATCAGAATAGTGATATATTATTGATCAGCTGTTATGATTCTAAACATGTAAACATGACCCACTTTAATGACTTCAGTCTATATTAGTAGCTTAATGACTAGTATTAACATTCTATTGTCTTTTTTAGGTCCAATGTATTTGTATTTAAGTTCATAAAGTTAACATAAGTATAACTAAATGCATAAAAAAAAAAACTAAAAAAAAACACAGGATTCCAATTCAAAAATAGCAGATCAAAGCTCAAAACGTGTTGCAGATCTGCAATTTTTTGCTACTTTAGCTATTGCTAAAGTACTTTAACTTTAACTTTACTTAAGTTATTTTTGCTACTTTTGTGTGACATAGAATGGTGAAACAAGTTAAAATACAGAGAGAGAGACAGTATATATAATGTGTTCCTCTGTAGTGAGTGTGTAAATATAGTGTCCCTCTACATCATTAAAGTTACCCCTGACTTATAGCTGTAGATACAACTCTCATACATATTTATGATTCATTTATGATGTTTTCAATCAAACGTCACAATCATAAATACGTCTATGAGAGTTGTATTCTACACCAGTGGTTCTCAAACTTTTTCATGTCAAGGACCCCCAAATTGACACTTATTACCCCACAGACCCCCATTTGAAAAGATAAGGGACCCCCATAAGAGAAGGTATTTACAGCTCTCTAGCAGTGATTCTTAACTATTTTAATTTCAAGGACCCCCAGTTTGACATGCATTAGGGCTACGGACCGCCATTTAATGGTATTTCTATCTCTGGGACCCCAATTCATATTGTAAAATCAATGTTAATTTAACTCTGAGTGTACAAATGGAACCAAATGGACCCGTTAGGGTCCATTTGGTTCCATTTGTTACACTCTCAGAGTTGCAGACCCATAAGGGTCCATTTGGTTCCTATAATCTATCATTTAGCTGGGGACCCCCTGGAACTCCCTCAAGGACCCCTGGGGGTCCCCGGACCCCACTTTGAGAACCAATGTTCTACACTACAGCTACCCCTGACTTACATGATGCTTTATCAGCACTTTTATTTTGCTACTTGTGTAACTTTATAAGATAAAGTAAAGTGATGTATGTAGATATGAGGTTTATGCTTGACACAAACCTCATATCTCCATACATCACTTTACTTTTTATTACACAAAGTTACACACAAGTAGCAAAAGACACATTATAATGTTTGCAGTGAGTGAATATCATAACAATAATAATAATAATAATGTGTGTAGTAAATGTAAACAGTGTTAGCATGTTAGCAGCTACAGACATCATACTTACTGTAAACAAGCTGCTGCTGTTCAACTTGTTGATCAACTGTCTCAGGCGAGAAGGTCCAGTGTTGCCAGTTTTGCGAGAAAAACAAGGAAACCAGGTCTATTAAACCGATACAAGAAGAGTGGGACCTCCATGTAAAAAAAACTGGCGATTTTGTCCAAAATATTAAACAATATATATATTATAAAAATGTTCTTAAGTAAAGTACAGCAGGCATATAGGTGATTTGAACGTGCACAGTACGGTACATTATTATTAAAGAAAAGAAAAAACACAACCCACTAAGTACCAATATTTGCAAGCAACTCAAAGTCTGCTTATAATAAGCAGACATGGCAACACTGATTCCCAATTCCTGTACAAGTTAAGTCACGTGACCCATTGTAGTGTATTGGTTGGTTAGTCGGATCCACATGACACGGAACAGGAAGGTACAACTGAGACCGGATTCTATAGGGACACACATTGGGTGTAACATTGTTATGGTTGAGTCCATAGGGTTGAGTCACGTTGAGACCACGTTATATAGGGACACACATTGGGTGTAACATTGTTATGGTTGAGACCAGGTTCCAGGGGTGCAATGCTCAGTGGACGCGGTTGCACGCCGTGCAACCACTTATTTGGCCAGGGGGACGTGCAGGCACACGCATAGATTTAAAACTACTTTAAATTCACACTTCATCAAAGTTTACAAAGGCTCCCGACTCACGCGGTACATTAACATAGGAATTAGCCTATATGCATATCAATTGTCCATTGTGTGACCTGTACTGTAGGTGTTAAGCGACGTGCGCGTCACGTCATTAAAATAGAGAGTGCAACCACTTCTCAAATGAGCATAGCATCACTGCCAGGTTCTATAGGGACACACATTGGGTGTAACATTGGTATGGTTGAGTCACACTGCAATCCGTGGGCAGAAAAATATTTGATACTCTATACAGGTTTCCTGTTAGTAAACATGAGAGGATATGACCGCGCAGAGGAGGGGGAAGCCTATAGAGGGCGCCATTACCCGCAGCAGCTCTGGTCAAATGTCCATTCATAAAAGAAATGATCTTCACCGGGTTTAATTAAAGTAGATTAAATTAAGCAGTTTGTAATACCTTGTTTACTCAATAAAAATGATTTGTCGGAAGTTGGATCTGTTTGTATATAATAGCAGCATTATGCCTATTATGCCTATAATAGCAGAATTATGGCTATCTAACTCCCGAACACAACAACAGAGTGAACGGCGCAACAATTAGTTTCCCCCAAGCATGCGCAGATTGCGCATTCTGCTCTGTGATGACGTTGCGCGGAAATCCGTCTATTGGCTGAACTGTTTCCTTAACATTTCATGCTAGTGGTTTCTGTGTGTAAAGATCAGGATCACAAAAAAAACACTCAGTGTGTGGTTATATATGGTTTGTCTTAAATGTTCCATTGTAACACTTAAATGTGATGTTGCAATGCTTCTCTCCCCCCCTTTTTCTGAAAAAAAAGAAAACCAAACAAAAAAAACTGCGCTATTTTTTTAGAAACATACAACTAAAAGGTGCACTCTGCCCTACTTTGGCCATTTAATACTTTAATTACCAACTTGCCAGAGGAAAATTGGCTTTCACATGCTTGGGCCAGAGAGCCTGGTTTGACATCTTCCAGTGGCTCGGTCACGTGACACACACCTCCACACTCCTCCTGCCGGAAGACAAAACAGTTTATGTTTTCCTGAGCACACCCCCAAAAAGGCTCATTCGATATTGCAGACGATATTGCAGACGTATCAAAGGTGCAGTTCTATCTCCTGCCTGTGCATTGCAAACAATCCAGCTGAATCGCCTATATATCCCAGGTCATATAGACAGACCCCTTCATGCCTGTAATGTCTCGTCCAAGAGCTGCAGACAGTGTCACTTCATGTGAAAAGCAAATTGTCCAGACCATAAACATCGTGGACCCCGCGGATGTGAACGCAATTATCCTCTGTACTCGGGCGATTTATTTTGAAAAATGGCAGTTATTATAATTTGGAGGGTTAGCAGCTATATATGTGAGTGTTGTAAGTAAGTAAGTAAGTACATTTTATTTGTATAGCACATTTAACAGAGAGGACTCACAAAGTGCTTTACATAAACAGAAATAAATACAGCAAAAAACAAGTGTACTCCTGACTGGACTGCATGTCCTTCTGTGTTTCATCTTTAGCTTTTTGAGATTTTAAGTGGTGGACTACATTCAGTGCGTGGCGTTGAGGTGTAGAAAGGCTGTTGTTACGGGTATAGGGTTCTGTATGTATGTGATGTTGTGTGTGGCTGTGCGTGCATGCACTCTGACCTCTGTCCTACTCTGTCATACTGCCTTCTATTATCACCTTTCTCTGCAGGTTCTACTTAACCCTGCAATCCTCCTCAACAACTGTTCTTCCTCACTCGCTCACTTAAGTCCTGTGTGTGACCTGTGACCAGCGCTTTCTGTATCTGACTCCTCAATGTATGAGTTATAGTCTCTGGCCTGATCCTTCTTTGACTGTTGTCTCATTTCTGACCAAATAATCTTACTCTGTCTTGCGTCTGCTAGAGAATTATTTTCGTCACTATGCCATAAATGGCCTCTGACACCAACGGACCGACAAATCTAATATCTTCACATGACTAAGTAGCAAAATCAGCGATTTAAGTTATGGAGCAAAGATTGTCTCTCCCCTCGCACACACACAGTTAAGAATGGGGTCAGTGTCGGGGGCAGGCAGGCGTTACATATCGAGCTGTGATGCCCAGTGATTAATTATAACCATAGCGGTACTACGATACGATACAATACGATACAACTTTATTGTCAGCTTTCACCGAATTTTGCTTTGTGTCCATGACGTCACCGCTCAAGATACAGGCAGGACATACACAATACATTACACAAAGTACATTACAGGACATACATCACAGAAGCAGACAGAAACAAGAACAGTAGAACAAATCCTTTTGGTTTACCGACTTTGGTTTAAAAGCCGAACAGACTGATGTACAAAAGAGTTCTTTAGCCTGTTTTTCTCATATTTAGGGACTCTAAACCGCCTCCCGGAGGGCAACAGTTGATATTCATCATTTAAAACATGTAAGGGGTCAGAGGAGATGCTCTTTGCCAGTCTAAGCATACTATTGATCTGGGCCTCTTTAAAGGAACGTAACACAGCCTCGACTGGCCTACCAACTATTTTAGCGCAGATCTTAATTTGGCTATACAGTTTGTTCTTATATACCATTGATAGGCTGTTAAACCAGGCCGTGCTACAGTACAACATCACAGTTTGAACAACAGACGTATAGAAAAGAGACAAGATCTGACTACCAAACGATCTGAGTCGGCGTAGGGAGTACATACGCTGCTGTATCCTCTTACAAATATAATCAATATGAGATGACCATGATAAGGTGGCATCTATCATCACCCCCAGATATTTGTAAGATGGGACTTGTTCAATAGCTGAACCATGGATTGTCACCGGTGGTGTCTTATCACCGGGAGCAGGGCCAAATATAATTTCCTCAGTTTTCTTAGTGTTGATAATCAGATTATTTTTGTCACACCACTCCACAAGCCGGTCAACGCTACACTGGTACTGTTTCGGGTCATCACTGTCAGTCATCAGAGCTATTAGCGTAGAGTCATCTGAATATTTCAGAAGAAACTGATTTGACTCGCAGGTGTTACAGTCTGCCGTGTAAAGAGTAAACAATACAGGAGAGCTAATGCAACCTTGGGGTGCACCAACTCTGGTCCTGATGGGAGAGGAGAGTGTCTTGTTTACCTTTACATACTGAATTCTGTCAGTGAGGAACTTAAGATAAAACTGAATAACAAAAGGATTAATGTGTAACTGAACCATTTTAGTGAGGAGCAAGTCCGGCTGTATTGTGTTGAAAGCAGAAGAAAAATCTAGGAAAAGTCCTCTAGCATAGGATTTTGGTTTGTCAAGATGTTTAGAGATGACGTGAACCAATGTGACAACTGCATCCTCTGTACTACGACCCTGCTTGTAAGCGAATTGAAATGGGTCCTGTGAGTTAAATATGGCATTGTTGAGATGATGAACCATAATTTTTTCCAGAGCTTTCATGATAACAGATGTGAGTGCTATTGGTCTATAATCATTGTGTTCTTTGGGGTTTGGCTTTTTTGGCAGTGGTTTTATGTGAGCGGTCAACCAAGCCTGTGGTATAGTATGTGGATTATCAACAATGTGCTGAAAAATGGGCTGCCAGACAGGGGCCAATTCTGTGGCAAAATCCTTCAGAATAAGGGGGCTTATTAGGTCGGGACCAGGGGCTTTTTTTGCGTTTAAACGCTGAAATATGCGCCTGGTTTCCTCCTCACTGACAGTGATTCTATCCCCACTAGAGGGCACCAACGCATCAATTAAATCTACACCTTTATCTAGACCATCGTTTACAGACTCAAAGCGAGAGAAAAAGCTGTTTAAATCATTTGCAAACTCCAGTTCGTTGTCCGTCACAATTGGCTTATTGGAAGGAGACATACCGGTCATACTTTTCATAGTGTCCCAGAGTCTTTTAGGGTTATTTGCTTGAAATGAATCCTCTAAACGCCTCCTATGAGCCTGTTTCGCCTCCCCAATTTTCTTCTTTAGGTTCTTGTCCAAACTCTTAAGTTTGGCCAAGTCCTTGTTCTTAAACGCAGCTTTCCTGTCGTTAATCTCGATTTTAATGTCTCTGGTCACATACAGTTTGTTATTGGGATAGATCTTAATTTTCTTCGTAGGAATAGCCATCTGCACACAGAAGTTGATGTAATCGCTGGTTACAGTGGTGGTTTCATCTACGGAGCTGCTGTGGAATGTGTCCCAGTCTGTACAGTCAAAGCAGGCTCCCAGCCTCTCCCTGCTTTCAAGTGACCATTTCCTTATTTCCCTCTCCTCTGGCTTGCTAGCTTTAAGTTTTGTTTTATAGGTAGGGATCAGGTACACCACGTTGTGGTCAGAGTTGGCTATGGGGGGTCTAATTCTGGATTCATATGCCGTTTTAACGTTCACATAGCATTTGTCAAGGATCTTGTCTTTCCTGGTGGGACTTTTTACAAACTGGTTAAAACCAGGAAGAGTGCTGTCCAGGTAACAGTGATTCAGATCCCCCAGAACAATAGTAGGTGCACCTGGATATCTCTGCTGTTGGTTATGGACACAGTCCGCGATGGTTGCGGCCGCTTGCGCAGCATTAGCCTTGGGCGGCACATACACCACGCACAACAGGATGCTTCCAAACTCCCTAGGTAAATAAAAGGGTCTCAGACTTACACAAAGGATCTCCACATTCTTATTGCAGATCGTTTCTCTTACAGTGAACTGTCGACACCAGAGGTCATTTACATACGCAATGACACCTCCCCCTATGGACTTTCCCGAGTTAGAGTCTCTGTTAGCTCGCACGAGAGTAAATCCATTGATCTCAAACAGGGAGTCAGGCGCATCAGATTTGAGCCAGCTCTCCGTGAAGCATAATAAAGATGCCTCGCGGAATTCGTGGCAGTACCTCGCATAGGCTCGGACCTCGTCCACCTTGTTGTTCAGGGAGCGCAGGTTACTGAGGATGATAGCAGGGAGCGGCGGTCTTGTGTGTCTTCGCCGAAGTCGGTTGCGAATACCTCCTCTCTTTCCTCGTTTCCTACGCTTGGCTGGCCGTCTCAGCTCGGGTGGGATGTTGTCCAAAATCACCGGTGGTAAACGGTGTTGGTTTCTGTCCTCTTGGGTTGCTAGCTCCAACAGGAATTCCCGGCTATAGGAGAGGCTCATTCCCCTGCCGAAGTCGGCGTTCGGGTTAGTTGTTGTTTGTGTGGCAGCTGAGAACTGTGCTCCCCAAAGGGCACCGATCCCCACCAAAATCAGTATAAACCACTGACAGTTCATTTTCGTTCCCGTTTAGTCATCCTAACATGCGATGACAAAGTCAGACAAACATATAACACACTTAACAAACAATCTTGAGCGGATTCGACATGGACACGGTTCGCAGCTGAGCAGCGCCCCGGAAGAATTCCAATGAACATGATCTCCCGTTGTCTGAAAACTCCACGCTGGGATGGGTTTCAGGTGTCGGTAGTTTGTTTCGATGAACGAATTAAGGGATCTGAGAGTATCTCTCTGTGGCCAACTCAGTGATGTAGAATAATGTATCAAAGGAAGTGGAACATACATTATCGCATTTGGGAACTTCTCCCTGGCGCTGAGATGTAGAACGTCTAACAGTGTGTTATTAAGCCGCAAATCAGGTTGATTTCTACTGTTAATACCTAAAGATAAGACCAGGATCTCAGCGTGCACATCCTTAGGAGACCGTCTGACCATGTCACAGATATTAAGAAAATTAGCTCCAGGGTAACTTTCCACCTGCAGGTTAGAATAAGGAACACTTGGTATCCGAGCCAAATTACTATCAGGATGATAGTAATGATACCCATCCTGATGATCAGGATGGGTTTCTGCCGATTAAACGCCCACGCTCCCTTGTTATGTCCTACATGTTTAAATGGAACTGAATAATCACGCACAGGAACTGCTAATGTGGGAACCCCCATATGTCTAAGTGGGGGCACATGACTAGGCATGGTTTGCACTTGAGAGCACGCTAATGTTGGCCTATGATTAGCAGGGGTGCCAGGAAGAGACCATAATGCCATTATGCTGTCATCTAATTAATCTTCCAAAAATTAAAGAGACGTCTCACAGGTAGGTAGGTATATATATATATATATATATATATATATATATATATATATATATATATATATATATATATATATATATATATATATATATATATCTTCAATAACACTGCACCCTGGGAAGTGTAATTATGAATCTAATAAGATGAATGATTTTATCTATGAAAATAAAATTAGCTTTGGAATAGTTAAAGTTAAAAGTTTAAACTATGACAAATTTAGAGCTGCAAATGCTACAAAAGTGAACAGTATAAAATTGCGGCACCCTATGAAAATGATTTAAAACGTCTGCAAAGTATTTTTCCAAATAAACTTTTTAGTTTTTATTGTAAAAGTCACTATAAGTGGCCAAAATGCATGAAAAATACACAGTTCCTAGCGCCCAGAATTGTAGTATGTTGCAAAATTATTTAAAAGTAAACTAGAAAGAGGATCGACAGAAGAGAGAGAGAAAACAGCCCACCCCAAATGCGTTATCCCTAATGCAACTTGAGCACGACGTGCTTCAAGGAATCCTCCCTTCCCCACACCATTAATAACATATGCTAGACTCCTCAAGTCTAATAACTCCCCCGGAATTATTTCGTGTGGACCCCTGGCCCATAAATCTCTTATATCTGATTTTAACCGCACTTTATGTGACAACGTAGATACTGGATCAATGTAAATGCTGCACTCGTACGTTAAAATAACTGCCGCCCCCCGACGACTAAAACTCCCTGAGTTTATCTGGTAACCTCCCCGAAATTACTTTGCCGTCCCGGACGACTATACTGTTAATACCCAGAAATAACAATTTATACCAAACTCCCGGAATCTGGCCGTCTCCCCGAAATGTCTTCCCTATCGTCCCGGACGATTTATTCTACTGTAAAATACCCAGACATTAACAGCACCTCTCGGAGGATTTTGCACAGTTAAAACACACAGCTTAATGACAATTCATTCACACTGCTAAATTTGGTTATAAATCAATGTCCTACAATTGCTAAATTTATATCAATGCTCTTGGATTACGACAATTGCTTATCACAGGTAAACAAACTTAGGTTATTGTGTCCAATCACTGAATTCGTTTGAACAGGTTTCAGCTTACCTGATCTGTCGTAAAACTCCGGAGTCAGGTTTGCTCAACCAGAAAAGCAACGTCGGGGACCGTCAGCTGAAATGATGTTAATAACTGCCATTTTTCAGGCCACCTGCCAAGGATGTTCTCCCCTCAGAACCAAGGGTTTCGGCACCAATTTGTTATATTTATTACTGAACCTTAACTCCATAAATAAGAAAGGTACTTGGTTCGTGGTTCTGTGAAGTGGGGAGTCGTTAAAACACCCTTAAATAAAGTGACAGGAGATTACAATTGTAAGATCAAATCATTTATTATCCTTAAAACTAAGTTTACAATTCTTTTTGAGCCTATGAAACTATGAGAATGAATTATCAAACAAACAGTAAAGATACAAAACAAATCAATAACAGCGCGCTGGATACAAAAATCTCTCCCTAATCACAGAGTAATGATGCTCCAGACAGGGCGATATTTCTGCACTAAAGCATCCTTTCCCTATCCCAGCGTTACATCATAAAAACATTATCAATTAGATCTTGATGTTGGCTTCAGAGGACGAGGCTTCCTGCTGTTCTCACGCTGACTCCACACCTTCCCTGTCGCAGGCCTCTGGACTCCTTCACCTCCCTTCCATGGCCCTACACTCCCTTACTTTTGGTTGCGATAAGCGTCTATGAAACCTTTTGTCTATTATAATTTGGCCAAGGTATATGGCATTTTTAGTTTTCTATTTCCTGGCTGGGAACTAACACTCTGACTTCTGCTGTGTAATCTTATGTCATTTTGATATCCATATTAAAGCTTTTAGTATATTACTATAAGAGTATTACAACAAGAGTACGCGATTATTATGACCTAGTATTACTTTTGAGGCATCCCTAGTGCCTGTATTTTCAGTGAAACATTCCTTTCAAAAAGGGAGTGAATGAAAGAGAGAGAGAGGGCCTCTCACCTATCATTCTTTGATAAACACAGTTTCTTTGAATACTAAGGTTACATTGACACAGTTATACTAAAACTTAACACTTTTAGTCATACTAATGGCTAAAATATACGGTATATATACAGTACACAGTATAATAGTCTATATATCACTGTGTGGCTTAAGTGATTAGAATAGCTGAACTTAAAGCATTTATATGTTTAAACAGCAGGATATAAACAGGAGCCACTATGTGCCCCCCTTTTTACTCTTCTAAATTCCTCCATTTATGCAGTTTTCTACGGACACATTCATTATACTTCTAGACTTTAAATCTAATTTTCCTAACAGTACTGTTGGTGGGGACCCAAGTTCAGTGGAGCCTCAAACTGGAATATTTCCTTTATTGCCTTTATTATAAGCGGTATATGTATAAACAAGCAATCCTTAAAACATTAAAAAAGTAGTTGTGACACAGCCATCTTCAACACATCGTCTTCAGAAGGCCGGACACTGACGGTGTCTGTGTTTGTTAGAGAGGGTCAGAGTAACATCCAGCAGAGACTCCAAGAGGAGGAGGAATACCTGAATACACTTCATCAGTCAGTGGGGTCCATCAGCCGCTTTGCCGATAGAGCAGTTGAGGAGAATGACGCTGCCTTTGAGGAGAAGATGGCTGCTCTTTAGAGAAGACGATCTGGGGCCAGGGAGCTGATCAGAGGCTGGCGGGGACGAGAAGCGAGTCGCGCTGAAGACCGGAGGAAGTGTGTGGAGCAGGAGGTCTCTGAGCTGAGGAGGAGACTGGTGACAAGCTCCCTCTGTCTCTCGGTCAGTTCTGCGGCGGCCGAGATAGTCTCGTGGCCCTGGTGTTCTTCCACGGCGCACAGACAGCAGACACACTGCTGGTCGGTGCAGCAGAACACTTTCCTGATGTGCTGGTGACGTGGGCAGATGTGCTCCTTAGACGCTTGTAGGCGGCTGCAGTTATGATTTGACCCCCAAAAATTTGCAACAAAAGGTTTCTCAATGGTTTATTGTAGTATCACGTGTACTTAATAACATATCAAAAGTTTACCAAAATCGGACCACTAGAAAGGTCCGATTTTCAAAATGGCCGCCGCCAGATCCTTAAAATAGCATTACTCCTTCATTATTCATCCTAGACAAGTAATTTTGGTGCCTAACCCCATGTGTTGGTGATCTTGGATCTAATTAGGATAATATACATTATAGTCAAGTGATTACAAGTATGCAATTGGTTATAAGCATGGTTATAAGCATATTTAGCAATGTAATTGGACATTTCTCCCTTTTCTACGTGCCATAATGCCCAGGATTGGTGAATTCATCACCTATACAGTACATGTAATTCACATTCTGTTGAAGCTTTCAGGAGATTTCTTTTGATACCAATAAGGAATAAATTCATTATTATTGGGTGGTACTTTGACATTTGTAAAAGCATGGCTGTAAGTGACAGACTGGGAATGTTACACACATCTTGGAAGAAATTCCTTATCGAGAAGTTTCTTCACTATTTTATTTGTAAAGGTGTCTGCCAAAAAATAATAATCCTAGTCCCCTAGGGCAATGGTTCCCAAACTGGGGGTCAGGACTCAACAGTAAACAAACCAACATACAGTATAAGTGTATACAGGGTATCTGCACATTTCTAAAGTGACAACTTAATGACTCTTAAGACCTTTTAAATAGCAAATTGGCCAAATTCTAAAATATTACAGTGGAGAGAAATGGCCCCTTATGGGCCTGGAGATGATGTGCAAGTTAGCACAGAGCTATCACAACATGTTTATAGTGTCTTCTGTCTTGGGTGTCTAGTCAGGGGTGGTGGAGGAGTGTGGCGCGGATAGGGTTCAGATTTGCTTGTCACAGACATCTTATTCCGGAGATTGTAGTAGTTGTGTGGGGTTTTAGTGCAAAAGGAGACAGCCCATGACGCCCTGGGCTCCAGTCTCCCATAGAATCCCAATCTATTCTAGCCAACCTCCACGCTGTGTCCCTGCTGCTATCCAACAAACAAGCATTGCTTTCTGTATACACCTAATGGTCAGACTAAATGTTTTGTTCTGGAGGGGGGAAAGGGCGCTCTGAGCCATAATGATGAAGTCACTGGGGGCCCCTGGGAATATTAATGGTCAGCCACCAACCAGACACCGACTCTCCTGTGAGCCAGTCCGACATAGGGACACCCCTGTCTGCCTGACACACAGTCATGCACCACATGGTCTTACAACCACCACTATGGGGGGTCCCTCCTCACTAACTATGGCCACTCACGAGTGCCCATCTCGGGCATAGGAGCCAGCATGGAGGTCCACTTGGGACCAGTGGGACTATACAGTGAGTCAAGGCGACATAGGGATACTCCTCTCAGCCTAACAGATAAGCTTAATTTCTGCCTCCTCCTCACTCGTCCTCCAGCGTGACTTAGAAATTGTTTGCACCGCCAGCTCAAAATATTTTGCTTCCTGGGACCCCCCTGATTCAACAGAATCAATAAACCGAGAAGAACAACAATGCACGTGACATAGTGTAAGCTTGTAGATCTACTATTTTGGCATGTGACACTGGCATGCATCAAAGTATAAATCAAGCCTAAAGTTTCATCTATGAAACATCTTCATCTCTCACACTCATCACATCAGTGTCTGCCTGGCTGGGAGCTATACTCATGGTGTCATATCCTGAATAGGGCGCTGTTGGTCCAGGATGTTTCTTCAGCCAATCAGAGACCTTGACAGGTGACCAGCAGTATAAACTTCCTGTTTCAGACGGTGTTCCACCACTCACTGGAACAGAAGAGAACAGATGGCAAGACATTTACAATGATAATAAAAACACGCCTGGATGTGAAAACCCTGCAGCCCATCACAACATCTCTACATGTCTCTGTTCCTCACATATGAACCATGATGTCATTTTGACCTTTGACCTTTTGCACCCAAAAGTTAATAATCTCGTCAAGTCAGCCTACTGATCATTCCCTCATGCAAGGACACATGCATGCATGCACATACCCACACACATTTTACTAAGTAAGACTCACTACTTGGTTCTTGTGGCTCCATCATCACAAACTTCAACGTCCTCTCTATCACCTCCTCCTCTCTCTTCTTCCATTCAACTCGTGTTAAAGTTTTCTTTCCAGTGAGTCTTTCAAACAGTGTCTTCTGTCGTGTCTCATGTGATGAAGACGAAGGTCCAATGTGTCCTCTGTAAGAAGACTGAAACACAACAGTATACATAAATACAGTATCCATCAAACGTCATAAAACAATAAAGCTTGAGCTTGTACAAATATTGTAATAACAATTCAATACATGTTAACTTCAATGAAAGCTCATATGGTTGTAAATGTATGTAAATGTAATGTTTAGACTAGAGCGTGACTAATGTACAATTTTTGTGACCATTATCGACAGGTAAGAGAGGGAATATTCACTCACATGTCATTCTTTTTGTATACAGCCAACAATGGAAAAATATGATCAAATATATTTAAATTTGTAACCAAAGCTCTTGGTTATCAACAGATAATTACTGTATATAAATAAACATCACACACATGTTTAACCAAATGTAATAAAATATGAATAAAGACGTAAGAGGGAGGAAAAAGGAACAAATATTACTGTGTTCTTACAATGATCATGTATGATGGAGAAATAACATAAATTATGATACGAAATAAATCCATTATAAGGATCATGTATGATATAAAATACACAGCAAATAAATAAGAATAAACATGAGTGTGATTGATGTCAAATTAAGTTTCATTTATGAAACATCTTCCTCTCTCTCAGACTTACATCAGTGTCTGCCAGGCTGGAAACTTCACTCATGGTGTCAAATTCTGAAGAGCGTGTTCCACCACTCACTGGAACAGAAGACAACAGACAGCAAGACATTTACAATGATAATAAAAACACACCTGGATGTGAAAACCCTGCAGCCCATCACAACATCTCTACATGTCTCTGTTCCTCACATATGAACCATGATGTCATTTTGACCTTGAACTCTTACACACAAAAGTTCATCATCTCTTCAGAGCAGTCTACTGATCATTCCCTCCCAGTTTCATGAAAATGGACCCATCCAATGTTATTTTACTTGTAAGACTCACTACTTGGCTCTTGAGGCTCCAACATCACGCGCGCGCGCGCGCGCGCGCGCACGCACGCACGCACGCACACACACACACACACACACACACACACACACACACACACACACACACACACACACACACACACACACACACACACACACACACACACACACACACACACACACACACACACACACACACACACACACACACACACACACACACACACTCACTCACTCACTCACTATTGGGAGGAAAGTCCATGCTCCATGCATCCTCTAGGTCCATTCTCCTGACAGCTGGAAGGGTTGGTTCTTCTGGCTCCGTCACCACAGACTTCAACATCCTCTCTATCATCTCCTGCTCTCTCTTCTTCCATTTTGTTTCTGTTAAGGTTTTCTGTCCTTTCAGTCTTTCAATCAGCGTCATCTGTCTCGAAGGTCCAAAATGTCCTCTGTCCCTCATCACCATGTCTTCTATTTTCACCATCAGCTCTGTGACTTCTGAAATGTTCCACTTGATGGAGTTTAGAACATGGTATCTGTATCCACATTTCTCCAGGATCCACCTAAGAGGTTCTCCTCCAGACTCTATGTACTCCTCAACACGTCTCTCTCCCAGCCACCATCCCCTCATGAACAGAACCAGAGTGAGTCTCCAGACTCTGTCCCCCAGCAGCTCCATGTGTTCCTCCACTGATCTCCTGTCAGCTTCAGAGAAACTGGACCTGACATCAACAGTCAACAGGACAGCGTGGGGTTCAGGAGAACACAGAGTCACACCGTGTAGAAGGACGTCTTTGATCTTCTGTGATGGAGGTGTAGTCGACCAGTCTGGACAGTTCACCACACTCACTGTTCTTCCAGCAACTCGTCTCTGTTCTCTGACACATTCTGTCAGTTTAGTCTGGGTTTTAAACTCCTGGAATATGACGTTTACTGCATGTTAGTCATAATAATCAAAACATTCACTCTATTCTGTCTTCACTGGAGTTCCTCTTCAAGATTACCAGTAATTAACTGACTGAATGTATTATTCTCCATCACTTTGTCTAACAATGCCACAGAAATATGGAATTAATGTCATGCCATAATCTGATTTATGAAACTGAAAAAAGCTCTAAAAGTTGAAACTCTATGTTTGAAAGCTTGACGTACAGGTGTGCATAAGTCAATTTGACATTCTATCTTCTCCACAGAATATGAGCACTTTATTAAACAGAGAGCATCATTACTCAACTTTCATTTGTAGTTGAGTAAATATTTAACCAGGAGTATCTATACTTTGACTCAAATACTGGGGTTGAGTACTTTGTCCACACAGGTTAATAATCAGTACCAGCGTAGAGCTACTCTATGGAAGTAAACATTATACTGTAACTAACAGTGACAGTTAACTAGGGCTGCAAAAAGTATGAATTATTTCTGTAGCATTTATTATCGATTACTTTTTCAATTAATCAAATAATAGAGTTGTGCAGATCTTTTTTTAATATAAAGACATTTTATATGTCACCGGATTGATTAACCATTTAAGGGTTATTTTATACTTCGTCACACAACAATATCGTGCAAATATAGTGAAAATAGCAAATCTACAAGGTCACAACGTGTCGTGATGCGACGCGTTGTGACCTTGTAGATCGGCTATTTTCAAAATGTTACGTTTAAAAAAAAAGCTTTTGAGACTTTAACCCATTAAGACCTGAAGCAGATCTACAAATGTCTTCTAAATCCCAACAGTTGTCTGAAAAAAACGTATGTTGCTATATCAGTGGTGATGTATTTAGCCGCCGACCCCCATCTCAAAATATTTTGTTCCAGGGACCCCCAGAAGCATAGATTTTAGTTAAAAATGTTTGCTTTAAAACAATATATATTAAAAGATTTTCACACATTTTCACGATTTAAAAGCAGTTCCAGATCTACAAGCTCATAGCGCGGCACTCTGTGCCGCACTACGAGCTTGTATATCTGCTATTTGTGAATAGCCAAAGTGTAAAATAATGCTTTTTTAGCTCAAATCAAAAAGTGACACAGATGCGTTCCAAGTCTTAATGGGTTAAACCATGATATGCTCAAAATAGGTAATGATTATTAATGTATTATTTTATCTAATAATCGATTGTTTTGTTTTTTAATAAATTGATTAGTGTTTTGTTGTTATTGTGTTATACAGTTAGCCAAGACAGTGGTTCTCAAAGTGGGGTCCGGGGACCCCCAGGGGTCCTTGAGGGGGTTCTAGGGGGTACCCAGCCAAATGATTAATAGTTAGGAACCAAATGGGATCTTAATATAAATCTTTAACTCAGAGAGTGTAAACATTCAACCAAATGAACGCTCACAGGTCCATTTGGTTCCATTTGTACACTCTCAGAGTTAAATGAACACTGATGATTTTACTGTGTAGATGGGGTTCCAGAGATAAAAAATGCCATCAAACGGGGGACAGTGGTCTAAAGCATATCAATATGTGGCTCCTTGAAGTTAAAATGGTGAGAATCATTGCTATAGCAATAATAATCTTCCCTTTTGGGGGTCCCTGACATATCTTTGCAAATGGGGGTCCACAGACTAATATGTATCGTTTTGGGGGTCTTTGACATGAAAAAGTTTGAGAACCACCGAGCTAACACAGTCATGGTTTGCATTAAAGATTACAGACATGATGAGAATCTACATGTGTTGGACTCCATGTTCATTTGAAAATGAACATCTGTGTGTTTTGATCACTGACAGTTCATTGATCACATGATCAATGAACATTCATGACAGTAGATACTTTACTTTATTATCTTCAGAAAACATATTTGATCACTTTACTGTTTACTTACTTTGAGTAAGTTCATTATAACATCACATTCATATAATATTACTCACCTTGTATGGAGTTCGTTTAAACACAGCCTTCTGCAGTATGTCATCTCCAGCTCTGCTCCTCTGATCCTGTTCTCCACCAACCAACATCACCTTCACATCTGGTAAACTCTGATGTTCTCCTGCCACACACACACACACACACACACACACACACACACACACACACACACACACACACACACACACACACACACACACACACACACACACACACACATTTAGGATTGGATTCAGAGATTCAGCTAAATGAGTTATTACATACATGTATAACAATTCTGACTAAACTGACCACAGAACAGTAAAAATAATGTATCAATAATTTGAAGATATACTGAATATTATGTGATCAATTATGCAAATGGGTCCTCATCATTATACTGTAGTCCTATCTTATCTTAATCTAATAATGCTCCTAATGTATGTATTGCTCATCATTTATTATTTATCTCAATTTGCATACAGTACTTGAGTAAATGTACTTAGTTACTTTCGACCAATGGATCGGTTATAACAGGGGTCTTCAACGTTTTTCAGGCCAAGGACCCCTTAGCTGATAGAGAAATGAAGCAGGGACCCCCAATACATGGATACAATTATGCTGCAGATTGAACTTTTCCATAGATTTCATAGATTAGTTTGACAGCACTATCATCAATGTTGTGTAAACGAATGTTTGTTTATACATTATCTTATCTATTAATATGTTGGATTCATGTTAATGTGTATTTTCAGACATTTAACCATTTAAACCCTCAATACTGAGTAAACTTGACCTGTGACTCTGTACTTGGTCTTCTCTTTTTTCCCCCTCTGTCTACACCAAACCTCTTTGCCGAAAATAGCAGATCTACGAGCTTGTAGATCTGCTATTTTTGGCTAATGTTCCCCTCAGAATAGGGATGCTAAGGTTAAAGTGGTTAATGTAAAAAAAACTGTTCCAATCACAGAAAGATTTGGCGGCCACCCTGTAGTAACTCTGAGGACCCCCTAGGGGTCCCAGACCCCCTGTTGAAGACCCATGCTTTATAATATTAAGCTTTTAATTTTTACAGTATCTTTTTATATAGAATGTGGCGCAATATTGAGAATATACATTATTAATCAATATAACAATCAAGGTCAAGGAGAGAGAGACACACTGACGCGCGCACGCACGCACGCACGCACGCACGCACGCACGCACACACACACACACACACACACACACACACACACACACACACACACACACACACACACACACACACACACACACACACACACACACACACACACACACACACACACACACACACACACACACACACACTCAACCTCTTATGATGATGTAATAGTGGTTAGTCTGTCAGGTTGGTGATGTAGGGAGAGAAACCTTTCACTGTAAATACAAGAGTAAATGTATTGACACTGTAAATCACCTTCAAACAGAGCTTTCAGAACAGTTCTTTGTCTCTGTGTCTTGGTCAGGAATGTCTGGACATGTTCCTCTGTGATCTTCTTCCTCTCTGACAACGTCTCTGAAACATCTACATCATCTTCATAGTGTCCACCTCTGTTTCCTGTCACCATCTCCTCTATCTTCCCCAGCAACTCTGTGACCTGAGTGTCATCTGTCTTCTGATTGTTGAAGACATGATATCTGTTCCCACATTTGTCAACAAGCCAGCGGAGGTCTTCTCCTTCAGCCTCAATGTGCTGCTCAATGCTTCTGTCTCCCAGACAGTCTCCATAGGTGAACAGTACCATAGAGTGACTCCAGAGTCTCTGTGACAGAAGTGTCATGTGTTCCTCTAATGCTACTCTCTTTGCTTTAGTGAATGCTTCTCGAAGAGGAACCATCACAAGAACAGCATGTGGTCCAGGAGGACAGAGAGACACACTGTTGTAGATCTCCAGTTTGTCCATCTCTGAGGTGTCCTGTAGTGGACTGTTGTACCACCAGCCTGGTGAGTCCACTACTGTCACATGTCTCCCTGATACTTCACCATGTCTCACCTCACACTGCACTGACCTCTGACCTGACTGACTAACTTTAAAACCACTTCCTCCCAGAATGGTGTTTCCTGCTGAACTCTTCCCAGAGTCATACTCTCCCAACAACACAATCCTGAGGTCAGTCAGTCCTGTGAGATAAAACATTGTTTACTTTCACTTTGACAGCTTCTTATTTAACCACTTAAGACATATAATTAATACATAATTCATCACACGAGAAATAGTGAAAATAGCAGATCTAAAAGCTGTTGTAAGCTTGTAGATTTCTTTGGAAATTTGATTAAAATGTATCATTATTATTATTACTGTTATTATTAACAGCAGAAAGGTGTCTTCAGTGTACAGTTCAGAACAAATATCCACCAGGAGACATCATAGAACAATAATAATGTACATTACTACCTAGACTAGACTCATGTAACAGTGTGCGTGCGTGCGTGCGTGCGTGTGTGCGTGGCTTTATTTTCACATAATTATCCTCATTGTCGGGTGGAAACCTATGTCCAAAACCATTACTTGTCATCAGTTTTAGTTTGTAGTTTTAGTCAGAGTCTTTTGAATAAAATTCCATTTAGTTTTAGTCATATTTAAGTCATTTGAAATGTTTTAGTTTTAGTCTAGTTTTCGTTTTAGTATCATAGGATTTTAGTCAACTAGATCTACAGTTAATTTAGACGACAAAAATATGTATTTCAGCGGGCTGAATTAGCGTTGTAATGATTTATACTTAGCTGTGTGCCGAAAATAGCCGATTTACAAGCTCACAACAAGTCTGTGACGTGTTGTGAGCTTGTAGAATGACATAATAAAATGACATGAAAGAACACCAGTCCCTCCATCTAACATTGTAGTCATTTTTTTAATTTCTTTTTTTGACGAAATTGTAAATATATTTGGTCCTAGTTTTAGTCATCATAGCTTAGTTTTTATTTCATTCTTTCTTTTCTTTTTTCGTCAGTGAAAAAAGGTATAGTAGTGGATGAACATTTTTCGTCATAGTTTTAGTCGACAAAATGAACACTGCTTGATATGAAATAGAAAAAACAGCCTGTGTTCCAATGTATTTACTGTAATGTAATTATTATTTAGTCACAATCTCTTGTTAACCCATTAAGACCGGGAACACATCTGTCATATTTCTTTGGCTATTCAAAAATAGTAGATATACAAGCTCATAGCACGGCACGAGTGCCGAGCTATGAGCTTGTATATCTGATATTTTTTTATAATCGTGAAAATTATTATTATTATATATTATATATTATTATTACATTTGCGAAAATCTTTAAATATATATACATATTTTTAAAGCAAACATTTGTAACTCAAATCTTTGCTTCTGGGAATTCTACACGTGTTTTCTAAATCGTAACAGTTTTTTTTTTCTTTTACTTATGTTGCTATATATCAGTGGTTCTCAACTTTTTTCATGTAAGGACCACCCAAAATAATATGTATTTGTCTGCGGACCCCCCCCATCTCAAAATATTTTGTTCCAGGGACCCCCAGAAGCAAAGATTTGAGTAAAAAATGTTTGCTTAAAAATATATATTCAAAGATTTGCACAATTTAATGATTTTTCAAAAAACAATGCAGATCTAAAAGCTCATAGCGCGGCACTGAGTGCTATGAGCTTACCCAAAGTATAAATAATGGTTAAAGTGTTCCCGCTCTTAATGGGTTAAAGCTTTCCACTGGTTAAATATTTATAAAACCCTCAGACAGAATTAACCACTTTCCTCTCGTCACGATGCAACGTGTTGTGAGCTTGTAGATCTGATATTTTTGCTACTTTTGTGTGAAACTGTAGTGTGACAAAGTAAGGCATTCATTTAAGGAATAAGATAAAAAGTTGAAATATGGAGATATGAGGTTTCTGCCCAACAGTAGTGATATGTTGCGCGCGCGCGCGCACACACACACACACACACACACACACACACACACACACACACACACACACACACACACAAGATGGCGATAAGGCTATTTTTAATGAGCCTAGGAAAAACATGGAGTGTGAAAAATCTCTCTCGGTAACACTAGTTTTTCAATTTTGTCATTCAAATGTCTTTGACTGACAGACAGACAGACAGACAGACAGACAGACAGACAGACAGACAGACAGACATTAATGAAATATTATTATTAAAGTAAAACAAAACATACCAGTATCTTTTGGAAGTCCAGTTGTTTGTTTCTGAGCGTCTGCCCTCCTCTGTTCTGCTCTTCTTCTGATAGTTCTCTCCATCTCCTTCAGTTCCTCTGAGACGTGTTTTTCTTTCTCATAGTGACAACCATTACTAGTCACCATCTGATCTATCTTCTCCATCAGCTTTCTGACCTGACTTCTATCTCCTCTATCACTAATGTTGAGAACATGGAAGCGACCTTCACATATCTCAATAAGAGGTCTTAACTCAGAGTCAGATCTAATGAGATCAGGTCTCATTTTGGTTTTATCAGCTACAGTGAACACCACAATAGTGTGTTTCCACACTCGGTCACTGAGGAGAAGACTCAAATGCTCCTCTACTGACAACACTGTTCCTACATGTGTGTTGTCCAATGGCATCACTAGGACAAAGGCATGGGGTCCTCCTGGAGGACACAGATTCACACTCTGTTGGATTTCTACCTGAGTCAGTTTTGGGGTCAGATCTAGGGGTAAATTAGACTCCCATCCTGGAGTGTCTACCACAGTGACCTGTCTGCCAGACACTTCCTCTTGTCTCATGACACTCTTGACTGTTCTTCTGTTTGTTTCAAAAACATCTCTGCCCAGGATGATGTTTCCTACTGAACTCTTTCCACTTGGTTTAACATCACCTCTTCCCCCGATCAGAACAATTCTCAGTTCTTTTGGTTCACTGTTCTTCCCTGGTTGGAAAAATAAATATAATATTCATGAAGATCACAGATGTAACTAAACCAGTGTCATTTTGTTGGTTTCATGTGTTTTAATAGAACTCACCTCTGATGGAAGCTGAGGTTCCACTGGCCATCCTGTCTACAGCTGTTGTTTGAACTGTAAAACAGTAACATACAATAAGTCACAATAATCTGCTGTTATTATAGTTTTGTTGTTATTACTGTTATATGACACATCTGACAATATAATGAATACTATTTGACCAGTGGTTCTCAAAGTGGGGTCCAGGGACCCTCTGGGTTCCTTGAGAGGTTCTAAATGGACCCTTACAGGTCTGTAACTCTGAGAGTGTACAAATGGAACCAAATGGACCCCTGTGGATCCTTTTGGTTCCATTTGTACACTGTCAAGGTTCTAGGGGTCCTTAAAATTAAAACGTTTGATAACACATTGGTTCTCAAACTTGTTTTGTCTCAGGACACCCGTGTAAATAACTTTTTCATCCACAGCATCACTGAATTACATTGTTACTTTAGAGCACCTTACTGTACATTTATGTGATATTACAGTACGTAAATAAAGTACACAAATATGTAAATCTTTCCCCCTAAGATACAGTATGTCACAAGGTGAATTTGAGAGATTGGGACAGATTGTAAATAACTTAATTTAACTTTGTTTAACCACTTGAACCCCAGCATCCCTATTCTGGGTGGAACATTCACCAAAAATAGCCGATCTACAAGCTCACAACGTGTCCCACTCCCAACGGGATGCTTTGTGAACTTGTAGATCAGATATTTTTGACGAAGAGATTTGATGTAGATCAAAAAATAATCCACAAAGTACAGTGAAACTCTCTGTTTTACTAAGTATAGAGCAGCGTTAGGGAACAGGCCTAACTTTGCAACCAAACTGGAGATCTTTTTAATTAAAACGTTTGAGAAGTACACATCATGTAAAATAATTTACCGTAAGAATGTTTTTATCAATGTTTAGGAGTGCTTCACAGGCATGTGTTTCATAAAGTCTCTCTCCATATCTAAATAGAGACCTTAGAGCTCCTATTCAATGAAAGAGCTTGTTTATCTCTGTTCAAAAGGGAGTTAGTCTGTCTGTCTCCTCAGGTGTTTTTGGTACTTAATCTATTAAGACTGGGAACGCATCTGTGTCATTTTAAGATTTCTATGGCTGTTAAAATATAACAGCGAGTGCCGAGCTATCTTCAATATATTGAAAAATCGCTGAAGATTTGTGCAAATCTTTCAATATATATATATGTTTTAAAGCAAAAAAAATTAACTCCGATCTGTGCTTTTGGGGGTCCCTGGAACAACATATTTTAAGATGGGGGTCCGTGGCCAAGTACATATCAATTTGGGGGTCCTTGACATGGAAAAGTTGGAGCACCACTGCACAACATACTGTTAGGATTTAGAAAACATTTTTAGATATGTATTTGGCCGCGGACCCCTGTGACAAACTGCACATTATATTATTATATTTATCTGCTTGGTCTATGGGTGTTATTTTATACGTGTGATATGTAACATCTGCCCGACTTATGCATGTTATTATATACGAGGGATATGTAACATGTTGGACACAATGAGCAATATGAACATTTCCTATTCACGTGAGGGGTAATGGGTCTGATTAGGGGGTGATTGAATGATTTGTGCCACCCGACGTTACAATAGAGGGTGCGGCACGGGGGGAGGGGAATCGAACAAACAACCTGTGTAGCAGAAGCAACAGGAGGAAGAGAGAGGAGATCTCCTAGGCGCCAGCATTACCCTGTTTAAGTTATAAAGTTTAAACTCGGGGGTTAGCTGCAGCCAAGAGTTAAGAACGGACGAGCCCTGCGGACAACGGACAGAGTCGTTGCGTCGCCGTGGGGAATCGAGTGCTGGGTGTTTGGATGAAACGCCCTGGAGCGGAGGAATTCTGACGGAGCCGCCGCGGGTGAGATAAACCCAAGCTTTCCGTTCTGTGGATTACAAATAACAGGGGTACCCCGAACGTTAGTTATCTTTTGGATCATCAGTGCGGGCGACCACTCACTTTTCGTTTGGATATAAGGACACAATAGACACTCTCGAGACCGCGGTTACAAGAGGCCGTTCGGACTGTACAGACGGATTGTTTGTTGTTGTTTGATAAGCGAATGAGCACAGTCTGAGCCACGCTCTCTGAATGTTGTAACTGACGTGGGGACTTTGTTTATTGTTTACGGGGGAAGTTGTGATTTGGGTGGGAAGGGGCTTGTGAAATAAATATTATTTTGTTGGTCTGTTTGTTTATTTATTTCGTTTATTAGGGAAAGCATTAGGGACAGAAGTATTATTTAAAGCCAAAGTGTATTATTTATTTACCATTTGTGTTGACGATTGTTTGTTTTGTGGCTAATTATATAAAGTAATTTAAGTTCAAAACCTGCCGATCCCGTTGTTTTTCCTTTAGTTAAGAATTATCCTTTCAAGGTAAAGGCCGATTGTTACATGTGGTGGCCCGTACGGGGATCGCAGGTTTAAGGTTAACACTAAAAGCCACAATTTAATAATTGTCATAAAAGGTAAAGTAAATAAATAAAAAAAAATACACTGTAAAAAACACAACCGGGGAAAAGCGGGGGAAAAAGAGAAAAGTACAATGGAACACCAGGGGGAAAAAGCAAAACAGGTAGTAACGGTGACAGCTGACTTTGAGGAAAGTGAGGGCCCTGATTTCACAGTGCAGCAACAAATGGCCTCAATGAAGGACAGGTTGCAAAGCTGCCAAAATGAAGTGCAGCAGGTCAGGGGGGATTTTGAAGAAGCAATGGAGAGTGGTATTAATAGGGAACTGAGCCTAAGGGGTACATAGCTCGCAGGATGCTGGAGATGGAGACTCTCGTGGAAACCTCAGTTGAACAACTCAGGAAAGAAGTGACCGAATGTTTTATGAAGAGAGACGAGAGGTGGAACAGTGAAGTGGCGCAGATGAAAAAAATCAGTGCATCACACCCAAGGTCCCAAACTCCACCTAAGACAGACGTTACATTCTGTGGAGTACGTACGCCTCACGGCAGTCCCACCAGTACTCCCTACCGTCAGCCCGCCGGTGCATCTCAGGGGCCACCCACTATGGCCTCCCATGGCTTGCCCTCCAGCGACTGTTGGAAGAAGATCAACCGACAAAGCGCCTCACAGCCACCGCCCAACCTGTCGTCGGCGCAGATGTGTGAGGCTGTGCCGGTGTTACTATCGAGGGGCGGTGATGGTGTCACTCGGGGATCCCGAGCCCGAGGCGTCCCACCGGAGGTGGAATGTCTGATCCAGAACTGGCCGTCGGGGTTAACCCTTGCAGGCCTAGCCAGGGCTCAGGGTGCAGACCCCAGAGTAAGGGATCTACAGGAACATCTAGACCACGCCGACCAGCGAGCGGATTGTGTGGGCTATGAGGAAATCCGAGGAGTCCTATACCGAAGGCGACTATCCAAAGACGGCAGACGGAAATATCAGGTGGTGGTGCCCAACAGCCGGGTCCACTGTGTCCTGGAATATTTCCATGACCACCCCACGAGTGGTCATCCAGGTCGGCTAAAGACTCTCCTTCGGGTCCTTGAGGTGGCCTGGTGGCCGACAGTCCGCAGACAGGTGTGGGAGTACGTCAAGAGGTGTCACGTTTGTCAGCGGTGCAGGCCGGAGAATCGTAAGCCGTTCGCCCTACTACCGTCCACTAAGGCTGACCAGGCAGGAGAGTCCCTGGGGATCGGCTCGGCCGGGCCATTCCCGAGGGAGAAGAGGAACACCATGCTGCTGGTCACCATTGACTATGACACCAAGTGGGCCAGGGTCAAAGAAATTACACGAAGGGTGGGTGTCTCTCAGTCTAGACGAGCCAAATATGGTAAGGACTGGCGGAAACATGATCAGTTCCGACCAGGTGATTTGGTCTGGGCGAGAACACACCCACTTTCAAAAGCATCTGACACAGACTCGTCAAAGCTAGTGCCCCCGAAAAGGTCAGGTCCAGCTAGAAAACGAGTCAGATAGGCCCTAAAAGTTACTGAGTGAAATGGGAAGTGTTAAAAAGTGGATACATTGTAATGTGGTCGACCTCAAACCCTCCGTTGGGAGGACTTGAAGAAATAGCTTCCAGCTGGGGGGGGGGGGACTGTGACAAACTGCACATTATATTATTATATTTATCTGCTTGGTCTATGGGTGTTATTTTATACGTGTGATATGTAACATCTGCCCGACTTATGCATGTTATTATATACGAGGGATATGTAACATGTTGGACACAATGAGCAATATGAACATTTCCTATTCACGTGAGGGGTAATGGGTCTGATTAGGGGGTGATTGAATGATTTGTGCCACCCGACGTTACTAATAGAGGGTGCGGCACGGGGGGAGGGGAATCGAACAAACAACCTGTGTAGCAGAAGCAACAGGAGGAAGAGAGAGGAGATCTCCTAGGCGCCAGCATTACCCTGTTTAAGTTATAAAGTTTAAACTCGGGGGTTAGCTGCAGCCAAGAGTTAAGAACGGACGAGCCCTGCGGACAACGGACAGAGTCGTTGCGTCGCCGTGGGGAATCGAGTGCTGGGTGTTTGGATGAAACGCCCTGGAGCGGAAGAATTCTGACGGAGCCGCCGCGGGTGAGATAAACCCAAGCTTTCCGTTCTGTGGATTACAAATAACAGGGGTACCCCGAACGTTAGTTATCTTTTGGATCATCAGTGCGGGCGACCGCTCACTTTTCGTTTGGATATAAGGACACAATAGACACTCTCGAGACCGCGGTTACAAGAGGCCGTTCGGACTGTACAGACGGATTGTTTGTTGTTGTTTGATAAGCGAATGAGCACAGTCTGAGCCACGCTCTCTGAATGTTGTAACTGACGTGGGGACTTTGTTTATTGTTTACGGGGGAAGTTGTGATTTGGGTGGGAAGGGGCTTGTGAAAGAAATATTATTTTGTTGGTCTGTTTGTTTATTTATTTCGTTTATTAGGGAAAGCATTAGGGACAGAAGTATTATTTAAAGCCAAAGTGTATTATTTATTTACCATTTGTGTTGACGATTGTTTGTTTTGTGGCTAATTATATAAAGTAATTTAAGTTCAAAACCTGCCGATCCCGTTGTTTTTCCTTTAGTTAAGAATTATCCTTTCAAGGTAAAGGCCGATTGTTACACCCCGATCTCAAAATGTTTTGTTCCAGGGAGTCAGGGACCCCCCATAAATAAATAAATAAATAAACAAATAAAAAAAATATATAAATATAAATATATATATATATATATATATATATATATATATATATATATATATATATATATATATTAAAAGATTTGCACACATTTTCAAAATAGCAGATCTACAAGCTCATAGCGTTGCACTCTGCACTATGAGCTTGTAGATCTGCTATTTTTGAATAACCAAACAAATCCACAATGACACAGATGTGTTCCTGGATTGAATGGGTTAATTAGCTAAACATCCTCATTCATTGGTGTGTCCTTCACAAAATGATTAACGCAAGTATCTGTACCTTTGATTAGAAATACTCTGTTACAAGTAAAAGTCTGGAAATCAAAATGTACTTGAGTAAAAGTACAAAAGTATTTCCTTCAAAATATAAGCAATAAATTAAGTTAAAAATGTATAACAAAAATTTAACAAATATGTTGAAAATATCACAAGCTCAAAACGCGTCGCACTTGTAGATCGGACATTTTCAAAAGGCCGAAATGTATAGGGCTGAAGTGGTTAATGCATGTTTTGTGATAATAATCAAAATCAGCAAAGTAATTAATAACTAAAGTTGTCAAATAAATGTAGTGGAGTAAAAGTACAATATTTGCCTCTGAGATGTAGTGGAGTAGAAGTAAAATACACAAAAAAATCCTCAAAAGTGTACTTAAGTACAGTACTTGAGTAAATGTACTTAGTTGCTTCACACCACAGCGAAGCTGGCCCGTTGAGCTTCAGTTGCCACACTTGTCCACGGCGTGTGTGTTTCATCACTGAGCGTGTAACTTCCTCAAACAAAGCTGGCCTGTTGGGCTGCAGTTTAGTTTGTTGTCACTATGTATCAGCGCTGGTACTGTATGTCTTCTATCTTGTTGTTTAGTGAGCAGCCTGCAGGCTAGACCTGTCCTTATCCTATCCTTATGTTCTGGTCATGAACTTGACCGTTTGTTTTATGTCGTTTTAGTCCCTGTGTCCTTCTCCCTCAGGTTGTCTGTCTACCCCTGGCTGTGTGTGTGTGACTGGACCACGCAGAGAAGTGTGTCCGCGGGCATTAACTGTGTGTTTGCCGTTGAATGTCGCGGTAGGTTTAAATCTGTCTGTCTCTGTTTTGTCTCATTGATCTTAAGCACTATTGAATAGTGGGCTGATACTGCCGCTTGCGTTTCCAGGGCTTGATGAAGAGGAACACAACGCTGCTTCTTTGCGTGGGTGTAGTTTCACCTCCTGACCGTCAGCCCTTGTTTTGGGTTTAATTTTGGTCCTTTTATGTTGCGTGAAACCCCCGGTTTGCCGTATTAAGTACAATAAACTGTGTGAGGAGTTATAGCAAACTGATCCCAGTCTATCATCATTCAGTAGCGAGCACTGCCATGCCCATCCCAGTGAAACAGCTGATATATATTATTTGTCACACAAACCGCTTTCAAGAGGCTACATTTGTACCTAAAGGAGTAGTTCACCCAAAAATGTACTTATTTTCTATCAATTACACATCCCACTAAGCCTTGAATTCAAGGAGATTTTTTCGCTTTTGTCGCATTCCAAGCCAATATTATTTTATTTATTTTTTAAATAATTTTTATCCCGCGATTTTTGTAACCCATTTTTTTCACCCGGTGCCAATTTCCTAAGTGATCCTGGGCACTACACCAGCGCTACACCAGTCCCCCATAGCCTAGGGAGGCCAGGGCCGAGCTCATGCTTCCTTCAGTGCATGAGAGCCAACTGACCTTCTTGTCACCTGACAGGGGAGAGTTTCCCTGGTTGGACGTAGCGCGTGGAAGGAACACGTTATTCCAACCAGTTCCTTTCTCCTCCATCAGGCGCCCCGGCTGTCGGGGGGAGGCGGTATAGTGACCAGGATTACTACATGTTTTTGTGAGGGTATTAACTACCCTGGTAGACACGGGGAGAACATGCAAACTCCACACAGAGTAGGCCCTTTCGCCAACCCCACCTAGGGTATGGGCGCTGATGACGTGGAGGAGGAGACACGCCCCCAGCGCCCACAGCGTCCCTGGCGGGAATCGAACCCAGGACCTTCTAGCTGTGAGGCGACAGCGCTACCGACTGCGCCACCGTGCCCCTCCAAGCCAATATTTAGATGACCGGTGGAGACTCAATGGAGACACAAAGAGTCTCCATTGAGTCTCCACCGGTCATCTAAATATTGGCTTAATGCTACAAAAACAAAAAAATCTCCATGAATTCAAGGCTTCATGGGGTGTGTAATTGATAGAAAATAAGTACTTTTTTGGGTGAACTACTCCTTTAAGTCCTCCTGCACACTGGAACCAGCCGGTTCCAGCAGGGGGCAGTGGCAAATACTTGGTCTCAGAGAGCATACATAACAAAGAGAGCCTAACCCTAACTCTTTAAACAATGGATATGTAAATCCCGCTATGCATGATGGGATTGATAGCCCAGTAGTACTATCTCTGAATGAGATCCATTCAACTGGTCTTTTCTCTACTGAAGAGTTTTAACTCTACTTCAGTTCTATAAGCTGTAGTTTCAAAACTATTCACTCAATCTTATTAACCAATATATCATTATTTTGCTATGATTCCCTGCGTTCATATGAAATGAAAAAAATGTAAATGAAAAAATTGATAGATGACTGTCTTCCAGTCAAATTTGGTCACATATATGTATGTATGTATGTATGTATGTATGTATGTATGTATGTATGTATGTATGTATGTATGTATGTATGTGTATATATATATATATATATATATATATATATATATATATATATATATATATATATATATATATATATGGGCTGGGACTCGATTAAAAGAAAATCTAAATAATTAGAGGCTTTGTAATTAATTAATCGCAATTAATCACATTTTAATCGCATATCAATATTTGACCTGAGAACAGTGAAAAGATATTTTTTCAAATGGATTTTGGCATATGTCTTTAAGTACATGTACTCAAGAACTGTACTTAAGTACAATTTGAGGTATTTGCACTTGACTCGAGTATTTCCAATTTCTAATACTTTTACTTCTACTCCACTACATCTCAGAGGCAAATATTGTACTTTTACTCCACTACAATTATTTGAAAACTTTAGTTACTAGTTACTTTGTAGATTTCGATTATTACTACAAAACATACAGTAACCACTTAAGCCCTATATTGGCCATTTGAAAATAGCAGATCTACAAGCACAATGCATTGTTAGCTTGTAGATCTGCTATTTTCCACCACTGGCTCAGGCTGGTAGAGTGTGTTGTTACTGTTGTTTTATAGTAGTTTAATTAATTATTAATAAAAATTGCGCCCATGTGACCCGCACCGCATCGTGCACCCCCGCCTTTTATATTAGCAGCAGAAGCATAAACACAATTATGAAAGCAGTTCATGAAGCTTCATTCCATAAGTGTTAAACCAGCTGGAATGTAATCACTGTACACAGATCACACTGAAAAGTTGACACAGATCTGATCTATCACCAGGTGTGACTTGCCTATACATATTAGGCAAGTCACAAAACCAGGAGTTTCACCCATGGACCCCAGGGTACCGCCCCTCACACACAGTGATGTGCATTCCCATTGACTCTCCTTGATCCTTCTCGTCAAGCTAAGAAGCTAAGTTAGCTCCATTGAATCATGTTGATGTTTTTGAATCAAAAATACATTTATCAATATTCAAGTATTTAGTATGATAATATATCGGCACACCCCTATGACTGACTTTAGCTCTCAGCCAGGGGTGTAGTGGTCTGCAACGTGTCGCTACGGCGTATGGCCACCTTTTTTGACCAACACACACTCCCCGCAGATGCACTGGCGTGCACGTGTGTGCCTGCGAGACTTCTACATCAAATCAAGCTGTGTGACTGTGAATGATAGTGTGTCACTTCAATAAAACACACAAAAAACTGAGTTAGGCCTAACTGTTTGAGTTTGATTGCTGAAAGTAGGCCTACGTAAAAAATGTAAGGTGTATTGTATGTTTCTCCTCTCATATCATATTTCCTGTAGCCTAATAACCTATAATGAAAGTCAACAATTAAAGTATCTATTCTTCTTAATAATAAACAACATTTGTAAAGTTATAGCAGTGACTGAGATAACAGGTTTAAAATAGGTTTAACAAAATGTAATCCTGTTATTAAACTCAGTTAGATGAATGATTAAGTGTTATATATATGTAATAATAATGAGCAGTGAAGTTGTCTTGAGAAGAAAATTATAACATGTTGTTATTATTTGTTTCATATCTTAGGCTACAACATATAGCCTTCAATCAATGTCTGCTTGTAGGAAGACATGGGTACCAGGGGCGCCGGAATGGAATATGACCTGGGGGGACACATCAGGGACACATCAGGGACACAAGCGCGCGTGCACGTGGACCCGAAGTTTCGGGTTATTTCGGGTGGTTTTGTTGATTTTTGGGGGGGATAATGCGGTTATTTCGGTTAATTCGGTTCGCCTCGCGCGCGCGGTGGTCGCGAGGTGCGGGGGACTGGACTGATTTTATTATTTATAAAAAGAAATTATTATTATTATTTTTTTTTTTTCAAATTTTCTTTTTGCCTGGACTGAATAGTGAGGCGACACAGTGTCCTTTAATTAAACAGGCTCCGGCGCCACTGATGGGTACAAAAACACAATGAAATGTCTTTTGATCCACAGCTCAGCAAGCTGACAGAGATAATTCCCTCTATTGGCTGTTAACTGTACTGAGCACCGAGCTCCACAGTAATCCAAAGAGAATTGATTGGTCAGTAGACGGTAGTATGTGTTGATCTGTTGCATGCAGCATGTTACCATGGTGATGTATAAAATGTCAATATTGACAGATACTCACATCGTTGAGGAGAATTGAAGCGATATTCTCCACCATGTTTCACTCTGTAAGAAGTAGAACAACAACAATGTATTAATGTCTGTCTAACACAACGTCTCCACTACCTGATACTATTATTATTGTGGGATCGCTAAAGCGATCACACTAATGTTATTGTCACTATTTATTGTGGGATCGCTAAAGCGATCACACTAATGTTATTGTCACTATTTATTGTGGGATCGCTAAAGCGATCACACTAATGTTATTGTCACTATTTATTATTATTCCGCCGTTTTTTGGCCCCTAACTAGTCCTTCATACTTTTGGCTACAAACTCCGTTCCAACTCTACAACGTTCGGCCTACTTAGGACATATCGGCTACCATTTGATTTTTTGAAATAATTTGTACTTTTAGAGATATTTCACTTTTTACTGCTAAAAAAATCCCATTCATTTCAATGGGGAAATTCATACTTTTAGCTAGAAACTCCGTTCCAACTCTATAACGTTCAGCCTACTTAGGACATATTGGCTACCATTTGAATTTTTTGAAATAATTTGTACTTTTAGAGATATTTCACTTTTAATTGCTTAAAAAAACCCATTCATTTCAATGGAGAAATGCCATTTAGCTACAATGGAAACTAGCAACTGCTTATTATACCCAAGCAACACCATATTAGATTCTAGCAACCACCTATTATACCCTAGCAACCACCTATTAGACCCTAGCAACCACCATTTTACCCTACCAACCATATATTAGACCATATAAACTGCATATTAGAACTTAGCAACCCCCTATTAGACCCTAGTAACCGCTTATTAGGCCCTAGCAACCACCTGTTTTACCCTATCAACCACCTATTAGACCCTAGCAACCGCCTATTAGACCCTAGCAACCACCTATTAGACCGTAGCTATCACCGTTTTACCCTAAAAAAATACATTTTACACTATTCAACACTGTCAACACTATCAAAACTTTTAGCACTAATACTTTAACACCTTTCAAACCTTTAACACCTTTAGAACCTTTAGAACCTTTAGAACCTTTAGAACCTTTCAAACCTTTCACATCTTTCAAACCTTTCACGTCTTTCAAACCTTTAGAACCATTCAAACCTTTAGAACCTTTCAAACCTTTAGAACCATTCAAACCTTTAGAACCTTTCAAACCTTTAGAACCATTCAAACCTTTAGAACCTTTCAAACCTTTAGAACCATTCAAACCTTTAGAACCTTTCAAACCTTTCGAACCTTTCGAACCTTTCAAACCTTTAGAACCTTTCAAACCTTTAACACTGCTAACACTATCAATACTCAATACCATCAACATTCTTAGCGATCCCACACTGTTTCTTCAGGAACAGCACTTTCTAGTTATTATTATTATTATTATTATTATTATTATTATTATTATTATTATGTACACTACAGTGTTTCTCCTAACATTATCCTGACCAGGCAGCTCAGCCTGACAAACTCACTACCGCCCCCTTGGAGGACGTCCCTTTATGTCTTTGTAGCTCATAAATGATACGTAGCTTGTGAGGTTAGTTCAGACAGTATATACTCCAGAGGTTACATGCTCATTACTAAACTTCTCAAAAAAAGTTCGGAAACTTAACTTCGGCCAATTATATCTCCCCTTTAATAATACCCATTGGTATTGTGTTTTATATCATTTTTATCATTGATTAGTCACCTTTACAATGAGGTACAGCTTGTAAGGATCGGGCATTCGTGGAATGAGCAACACAGCTAAACGTGTGGGTAGCGCCTCCAAAAAATGTGCCAAAATCACCCAATATGCTTCTGTTGGTAATCGCTCTTGTTTTGAGCAACCTGCCAGCAAACACCTGCTGAGAGGTGTGTGCCAGTAGTCACAGGTGTGTGACTGCCTCACAGGTGAGTGACTGGCACCTGAACATGGGTTCTGCAACTTTGTTGAGTTGGAGTGTGTGTGCTCCAAGCAGCAACACTGCCCCCATGGAAAGATGCCACGTTTGTCCCTTCAGGATAAGGCCTGTGCAATAGGGCAAGTGAAGCTGATGTTCTGTTACGCAGATTACGCATTATTTGATGTCAGCCCTGGTACCATTTGCAGGCAGGTGTGTGCCAGTCACAGGTGTGACTGGCACCTGAGCATGGACCCTGCAACTTTGACATCTGTCTTTGGTTCCGTTGTGCAAATCTGGCCTGTAAATCTATGGTTCCTCAGTTAAGCAAGGGGTCTTGGGTTGTTGTCTTCCTTGTTGACTTCACCTGTCTCACAGAACTTGGTCCTAAGTTTGCAAATGGTACCTGGGCTGACACCAAATAATGCTGTCACTCTGATTCACTTGCCCTATTGCACAGGCCTCATCCTGAAGGGACAAACGTGGCATCTTTCCATGGAGGCAGTGTTGCTGCTTGGAGCACACACACTCCAACTTAACAAAGTTGCAAAACCCATGTTCAGGTGACAGTCACTCACCTGTGAGGCAGTCACACACCTGTGACTACTGGCACACACCTCTCAGCAGGTGTTTGCTGGCAGGTTGCTCAAAACAAGAGCGATTACCAACAGAAGCATATTGGGTGATTTTGGCACATTTTTTGGAGGCGCTACCCACACGTTTAGCTGTGTTGCTTATTCCACGAATGCCCGATCCTTACAAGCTGTACCTCATTGTAAAGGTGACTAATCAACGATAAAAATGATATAAAACACAATACCAATTGGTTTTATTAAAGTGGAGATATAATTGACCGAAGTTAAGTTTCCGAACTTATTTTGAGCAGTTTATGTGGGTGTATACAGTGTTATGTAAGACCCATACGTCATACACTGACGTGGCAATCAGCTGACCAATTGGGCAGGTTATTTAAGCTCACCTAAATTTAAACTGAAACTGTATTGTGTCCCTGGTTGTTGTCATGCGGCAGTTTGCTCCCACCGCCACCCCAGCACCACCAGTGATCCAAAAAGTGCTCAGTTTCAGCTGCATGGGGAAAACATGCCACAGGCTGAACTAAATAAGCAATTTAAACGCTTGTTTCAACCTGTCACTTAAAGTTTATTGAACGCTAAAATGTCAAACATCTGAGCTCAGGGAGGAATACCGTTACGTTTTGGAAACGATGTGTGTAAAAAGGTTAAAATCTGTACTGTTGACCACCGTTTGCCTGTGTCACACTCTGCCGGCAGCCTACGAAGCTGAACCTCAACTCGGAGCTATCGTGTTAACCCTAACCCTGACAGAGGTAGAGTAGCACATAGGATTACACAGGCAGTTGGCACTCGGTGAAAAAATAGGTTACAAAATCGTGGGATGAAAATCATAGAAGAGAAAGTTAAAAAAAAAAAGAATATTACTTACAGATCATGAAGAAGACACTGCTCATGTTCTTCTAGACCTTTGTAGAAAAGGTCTTTGGCTTTTCTGGAGTTCAGGAGTGAATAGAGTTCCCTCATCTGATACTGAGAGGTGGACTTAGATCTCACATTACTGTAGCCCTCTACGGTGATGAAGCCCTCACTAAGGAGCAGATCCAGGATGGGGCCAACCATTATCACTTTCTCAATCAGGAGACGCCGGTTTTGGTCGACAAAATGTGTTGTTGGAGCTAAGTGGAATGAACATTTAGTTGTGGGTGAGATTATGTAGGCAAAACATGTTAAATAGTCCAGTAGCTTAACCCTATGTTTTAACATTACCGATATGAAGAGGATAAAAACGCCACATTTTGCAGGAGGCTTTTTTAGGACCTACTGATGGATTCTAGCTTTGTTATCCAAACCAGACTTTCCGCTATTTTGCGTTATCTTACAAACATATATTTTGCTATTACTCCTAAAAAAAAATCCCAAACTCACAAATCGGCACACACTCTTTGTCTTTGGTCATGTGATCAAGATGTATCAGTCAGATTGTGTTCCCTTCGTATTGGCTACGATTGGCTTCTGAATTTTGTGGGAGGGTCCATTTGGCAAAAAAATGCACAAATCATGAGCACAGCGTCCTGTCTGTGCCAGATTTCTATCATTGAGGGGCCACTAATAAACACAGAGCAAATGCGATTTCACTTCCACCAATAGGGGGTGCAACACATTCTACAAATGTCACTGTTTTTGCACCAAATTAAGCACAATTGGTCTTTGCTGCCTAATATAATCCACAAAAATAAAATATTTTTAAAATAGTGTCAAGAAATTTCAAGATGTTTAAAAAGTAGCAAATCTACACGCTCACAACATCTCAAGATTCAACATGTTTTGAGCTTGTAGATCTTCTATTTTCACGCTTGGTCACACACACGCGCCTGAAAAAAAATGTAGGCTATACCTTTTGGCGGCCGGAGCCTCGCGGGTAACGGCGACCCCCATTACCCCGGGGGGTCGCCGTTATATATATATATTATATATATATATTATATATATTTATATATAGCATTTTGTTCCCTCTATCAGCCAGAGCACGTGAGCGGAGCGGAGCGGGTAGAAATGCCGCTCGGCGCTCCAGGGGGCTTGTTTCACGCTCGCTATTCGCTCACGTCGACTCCCCCCGCGCTCCGCTCCGCGTCGCTCCTCGCTCACGTTGATTTGCGCAAATCTCGCTCCATGCTCCGCTCAAACCGGGTCGCTCAACAGTAAAAAAAAGAAAAGAAAAAGAAAGTAGAAATTCTAATGAAATCTCGGTGCCTGTGCACTGCTGGATGTCTGTGTGTCTCTGAGTCCGTGCAACCGGGCATGCTCAAACATTCGGTGCGCGGCCCCCGCGAGGGCGGCTTGGAGCGGGAGGCGGTCCTCGCTCTGAGTAGCGCTCCAACCTATTTATAAACCACCGCTCCGCTCGCGCTCCGCTCACATGCTCTGCTATCAGCCAAATGATGCTGGTGTGTTTTCCTGCATTGAAACACAGTCCTCTTTCTGAAATCTGTATTTTCCACTACTATTTATTTTTTGACATCCGGGTGTCCAGCTCTGTCCGGGACGTAAATGAAATGAAGTGCATGTGCGTGTGTGCGCGTCCGTGTCCGTGTGAACTGTCCTATCAGCGTCCTCACTCAATGTTCTGTGATTGACAGCGAAGGTTGGCCAATGAGGTGGCGAGTTCGAGTGAAACCGGATGGAACCAAATTAAACGCTCCTAAACTTATTTTTTAAGGCGCAAAAATTACTTTTAACATATTGTTTGGATAGAATTTAGTTGTTTAACTTCATATATGTGGTCAATTAATCATGACAGAGTCTATTTAAAAATAAAAATTCAGAGAACCGGCAGGGGCGGGCAGTGACACGTATGTATCCGAATAAAGCTACCTATATTCGGCATGGCCCGTTTAGCAGTCCCCTTGCGTCATATTGGCTGGTGGTGGGGAAAATGAGCTGCTGATTGGCTGAAGGGGAACAAACTGCTGATTGGCTGAAGGGGTAGTCAGTCAACGGCACTAATCCAGCCCAGCTGTTTGACAACAGGGTTCTTTTTTTGATCTCTGAAGTTGCCTAGAACCCCTTTAAAGATCTTGACGTTTTATATTATTTTGCAAGTTGCCTCATGTTGGCCTACCTGAGTTATTTAATAAACCTCATTTTGTTTTCACCCTGGATTTTGCTTGTTTGTACTGCACTGCCTCACACTGTCCCGCTCCATACCTCTCATGACATTACATTATATATATTATATATTATATATACTTACATAATTATCATACTTCTTAAAAAAGCTATGCACTTAGCTTAAATGTTCTTATCTTTATGCAAGCATCAATCAAAGTCAAGTATGAAAAATCTTCAGACAAGCATGAATCCTCAAACGACTACTTACAGTGAGTTGTTCCTGAAGGTTCCTCCTCTGAATCTGAAATGTCATCCTCTTCTGAACTGCTGCTGCTTTCATCTCCACCTTTGCAAAGGTGGAGAAAAAACCCAAGATCAACCCATATTTGTCAGTTTTGCCTCCTGTTTCCATTTGAACAATTACTTTTTTATACTCTAGTCAATAGACAGTAGCATGGTTATTGGATATATGGACATTTACTTTGTATTCTATACAAAGAACTACTACACGGCCAGCACACTGTGGAAGACTCTACCAGCAGCCCTGAAACTTTAAATTCCCCATGAAATGTGTGTTGGTGCAAAAGGGACACAGACAGACAGACGGGTACAACAGGTACTCCGAGAACAGGTACAATAACCATATGGGGCATGCATGGGCATACATTCCCAATTTGTATAGTTCCCGAGTAGACCGGTGCCCAACACCGGTGTGGGTACCAGATTTGCTCGGCTACAATATCTGCTCAGAGTCCTCTGTGCCTGTGATTGGCGACCACAACGTCATGACGTTGAAAAGATATCATTGGGCAGAATTGTTAATAGGTAGATTTGATTTTAGATATTTCAAATTTCCTTCTCTTATACCTCGACATTTCGGCCGCAGTTGTCCCGGGGAGCGACCCACAAACCCGGGGTACCACCACGTGCGCCTCGCCGACCCAACACGCCCTCCGCCGTCCCTGGGCGACCCACCGTTCCGGAGGTATCACCCGTTTTCTGCCGAAAATCGAATATCTACAAGCCCGGACGGGGGTCCACGCTAAAAAAAAAAACGTATTTAAAGAAAGAGCACTGCTAAAGAAACAAACTAATAATTTTAATTTCTTTATCAGTTCCTACTTGGAACCGTATTTCGGTACCCAACCCTAACTGTCGCTAAGTTTTTATTTTATTTATCATATCAATAGAGATGCACCGATTGAAAAATCCTTGGCCGATACCGATAACCGTTTTTTTAAAAGTCTGACCTGCCAATACCGGTTTTACCGATACCGATTTTCTATCTAAGAGCTAAAAGAAGAAGCAAAAATTATTAAATAAGGTTTTCCCATTCAGACATATAGCATGTATGTCTGCATTTAATTGTTTTCAAGATGAGAAATTTACCTTATGTCACTAGTCATGGAGTCTTCAACAGGGGGTCCGGTACCCCTAGGGGGTCCTCAGAGTTACTACGGGGGGGCGCCAAATCTTTGTGTGATATGATATTTTTAGCGGCGCCAGCCGCTCTATATCTGACTCTGTCCGTGTCCGTGTCCGTGTGTCCGCTGTATTCTGATTGGCTGGGCTATTATCTGCTATGACAACAGCTATGACAACACAAACTCCCCAGAAAGGCGCCGCTACCTTCACACAGGGTGTGATTTTTTTACATTAACCACTAGCATCCCATTTTTGAGGAGGACTTAAGCCAACCATAGCAGATCTACAAGCTCATGAGCTTGTAGATCTGCTATTTTTGGCAAAGAGGTATATGGGTGTAGAGGGGGAAAAAGAGCAGATCAAGTTACAAAAAAAAGTTTAATCTGCAGCACAATTTTATACAATATAGAGGGGGTCCCTGCTTCATCTCTCTCTCAGCTAGGGGGTCCTTGGCCTGAAAATGTTGAAGACCCCTGCTCTAGTCTAGTCTAGTATTTTGCCTTTCAATGATATCAAAGGCAAAATATTACCTTATGTCACTGTTTTGGCTTATTTTACCTCTGGGACTTATGTTACACTACTCTCTCTCTGGCCTGTTGCTCAGTGGACTTTGTTAAACTTTGGATAGATGACAAGATGTCTGTAGGCACATGAATTAAACCAGCGGTGCACTGTGGACGGATGATGATCACAACGTCTTTTAGAGTTGTTGTTGTTGGAAGCTGCTTACAGCATTAAGGACTTTTCAGATGGCGCCTAGTAATTTATTTGGAACAAAAAGCAACCCTGCAGGTAGAAAGTGAAAGTAACTTCAACTGCATGGACCGTCTGAGCAGCCTGGTGACGCACTTACTGCCTTTAAACTCTCAGTGATGGACCGACCGACAGCCACGGCATTGAGGCTATAACTGCGCGCAGAATTATGGAATATATAATATATCCCATAATATATATATTCGATATACGTATGTATCCTTACATTTCAAAGGTAAAATCAGCACCATTTGTAGGCTGTCACTTCTTGCAAATGTTTACCAAGTCGACTCGCACGATTTGATCATCGTGCTGTTGCTGCGCGCCCATGCAGTATCAATTTGACCGACATAAAATCTGCATTCATGACAGTGACCGGCCGACCACCGATCCAGCCGGTTTGACCTAAAACCGTCTTTTTTAATCGACGGCCGATTAATCGGTGCATCTCTACATATCAATGTTAGTATGAGTCTCTCTGTATAACTTCTGTATTTATTCTATGCACGAATAAGTGTATTAAAGTTATGTTTTGTATACAGGCTACTCTGTAACAATAGGGGGTGAGTAGGACATCCGATACGATATATGGCACTTTTTTATTATGAAAATATATTGGCTGGGGGGGGGGGGGGGGGGACTATTGCAAATATATGGGGGGGGGGGGGGCTAATGCAAACAAATACTTCTGTTTTTGCATTATAATTATTGCAAAAAAAATAATCGAAACGATATTTTTTTCTTCTATCGTCACAAAAACGTATCGCGATATAGCGCGGGACGATATATCGTCAAACCCCTATGTAACAGTGACGCTAAATACGCTAAATTTGTTAACCTATATACATGCCTTATGAAACTAGCAGATTGATTGATTGAATATTTTATCATTTATTTTATTTTAATATTCTAACAGGAAAATGTTATAGCTCCTCCTTTTGCCTCCAGAAACGTGAGTTTTTAGCGGTGCCAGTCGCTCTAAGATGCAACACATGCGCCACTTCAAGAAATGCACGCACACAATAATAATAATAATAATAATTAATTGCATTTTTATGGCGCTTTTCTAAGTACTCAAACTTACTCAAAGCGCTCTTACAATGGTTCATTCATTCATTCAGGGAGGGGACATTGACACACACACACACACACACACACACACACACACACACACACACACGCACGTGCACACACACACACACGTAACATGCGGTCCTGCGAGGCGCACCGTTGCAACACATGTTTTTATAACTTAAAAAAAAAATCACTTTTTTTTTCATTATGATCGCAAGTCCAATCGTTTCTAAACACACAGGCGAGTCGTGCACGTCGCTCAGACAACAAACATTCCGATCGGGGCGGAGTCTCTCCTCCAGCCCAGTGCAAAAACCCCATGTTTCGCTATGTAAATGGAAAACTCGCTTACTTTTTCACCTCACCACAGACCTCGCTAAATCCCTTATGATCGCGTGTTCAACTGTGTGTAGACACACAGGGTAGTTGTGTGAGTGGCCCAGAGAAGACCGTTTCAATCGGCGACAGGATGAATCTGAATAAAGGGCTGTATCAAAGCCTTCCACTTGCTCAGACTTACGCCGAGAGGAAAAACAAGCGCTCCTTTCTCGATCTAACCAATTTCCCACATGAACTGTAACATGCACTATATACAAATTGTACTTACTCCCACTATAATCTACATGAGTGTTTTATATAGTGTTAACTTCTTAAAATATCTACCTTCTCTTCCTTCACCTACCTGTGTATATGTTTTGAAGCCTTTCCGCTAGATCATTCCTGCAAATCCTCCGCATAACATCCGCCGTGACCTGAGCTGCACCCCCTTTGAAGATCTGTTCCATCAGAACACTGGTTTCCCTCCTGTCATCACACATGTCTAAGACGACACCATGATGATGACATGACAGAAGTAAACGGAACATCTGGAACTCATCATGATCCAGCTCTTGCAGAGCACGTAAAAGGATGTCCTTTGGATGCCTGGTACAAACACAGGATGTTAACATTTCAGCTTCATCCTCACTACTAATTGACAAGAACACCCATGGAGTGTTGTGCCCAGTCTCACAGCAGACACATGGCCCAACTAACTCCACACTTTCCATAAAAAGTCCTCAATATTCTGCCCATAGTACCAGCTGCTTCCCATACCGTTACTGTACCTGCACGATGTACAATTAATATGAAACGCATTATGACCCAAAACTTATGCAAACAAATGAACCCTACATTTCCTCCAGTGAGTTGGTCAGCGCTAGCTTTGCCACCATTGATGTGTGAATGTGGGAAGCGAGGACGCTGGCTTGTTCACCGCTTCAACTCCCAATGCATGTATGAATGAATGAACCATTGTAAAGCGCTTTGAGTAAGTTTGAGTACTTAGAAAAGTGCCATAAAATGCATTTTTTAATTATTATTACCCTTATTATTATTATTATTATTATTATAATAATATACACACTAAAGGCGGCTTTCCATATGCATGGACTTACCTAGCCCCACCCCACACCGCCCACCACAGCGACGGTTTCCACTACAATGAAGTGGGTAGAGTGGTGTGTAAGTGGTCCTAAACTGGTGCTTAAAAAGTACCCAGTCCTGGGTAGGTCTGAGCTGGGCTAAGCTAGGCTATAACAGTGACGTATAATGCTGCTGCTACTGATTGGTCGGCTCAGAGCTGTGTCTGTCCACACAGGTCTCTGTAAAATGTACTGCAGCAGCGTTGCCATGTCCACTTATCTGGCTTGGCCCCTGGACTAGGTCGGGACCACAACGGAGCTCGTTGTGAGCTTGTAGATCTGCTATTTTCACAATATTTATCTGTGGAACCAGTCAAACAGAATGGGGGTCCCCAGTTCAAATATGATTATTTTGGGGGGTCACAGCCTCAAAAGGTTGAGAACCACTGCATAGATTATTGAATCGGGTCCATTTGGTTGCAATGTTTGTAAACAGAGACATCTCACTGTGTGAGAGAGAGACAGACATACAGAGGGGAGGAAGAAGAGAGGGCTAGTTTGTAGATCTGCTATTTTCACAATATTTATCTGTGGAACCGAGTTGTAAATGTGAAGTTGGAACCACTGTGTGAGAGAGACAGTCAGACAGACAGACAGACAGACAGACAGACAGACAGACAGACAGACAGACAGACAGACAGATAGAGGGGAGGGAGAGAGGAAGAAGAAGAATAGAGGGCTTGTAGATTTGATATGTCCACAATATTTATCTGTGGAACCGAGTCACACTAAGTCCACAGTTCAAATATGATTATTTTTGGGGGTCACAGCCTGAAAAGGTTGAGAACCACTGCATAGATTACTAAATCAGGTCCATTTGGTTCCATTTGTGTACTATGAGTGGCACATGTTTGTAAAGAGAGACATCTCACTGTGTGAGATAGACAGACAGACAGAGGGGAGGAAGAGAGGAGGAGGAAGAAGAAGAGAGGGCTTGGGCTTGTAGATCTGCTATTTTCACAATGTTTATCTGTGGAACCGAGTCAAACTAAATGGGGGTCCCCAGTTCAAATATAATTATTTTGGGGGGTCACGGCCTGAAAAGGTTGAGAACTACTGCAGTGACTGAATTAATATTTGGAAAGTAAAATGTTTGACTGTTTCTATCGTACCTCTCATTTGACCAAAAGGAATGATCCAAGCATTTCTCCACTGTAGGTCTTTTCTTTGGGTCTGCATTGATCATCCTCTTAATGAGACGCTTAGCCTTCACATCCTGAACATGATCCAGGTTGTAGATTCCATCATCAACGTTGGCGTCACATTCATCGTCATCGCCAAAAGGATGGTGTCCTCCAGACAGGATGTAATATATCAACATCCCAGCCACCTTAAGAATGAGCATGACAATTATTAAATACATGTTTTGTTGTCATTCATTAAATTGTTCTCACACAGAATATAATAAACATACTGTATATCACAGCTTCTTTTATAAAGGGATAAAACCGTGTTCATCCATCACTAAAGTCTCAGTCACATTAACCCATTAAAACCTGAGGCCAATTCTACAAATGTCAGTAGTTCCGGTTTTAATGGGTTAAGAATGAACATAAAGAATGTAAGAACATATGTTCTCATTCATTAAATACTCATGCTGAATAAATAACAACCTGGATGTCAGTGCTTCTTGTATAAGGTACAGGACCCTGATTACGTTTAACCAAAGTCTCCTTTGCCATCCAGCATTTCGTTCCTGCAGGGCTTGTGTAACTAGTTGTTTTTCCTTCATCTAATTCTCGGCTTATTCCAAAATCTGCCAATCTTGCCTTGCCTTCACTATCTGTAAAGGAAATTGTGTAGGATAATATTAGAGATATTTCACTTTAAAAAAAACTTTGGGTAATTTTATCGTCTACACACGCTTTTGTGAACCCCCCAGAAGTTGCTTGATTCAGTATTTATATATTTGATAATCATTTTATCAGACACGCCCCCTTCCTATACAAACCCATTGTAACTTCAAACTCCATTTTTAACATGTTAGATTCATCAAAAACACCCGTCCTTGGTTCTGGTGACTCACCCTGCCCTCTTAATACGCGAGGGTGCCGTGTTTTTTTTCGATAACTTTAAAAAATATATATATATTTTTTTGAAAATGAAAACGATTAAATACAATAAAAAAATTAAATAAAATACATGAAAAAAGCAATCGAAAAAACATGGCCCCCTCACGTATTAGGAGGACAGGGTGAGTCACCAGAACTAAGGACGGGTGTTTTCGATGAATCTAACATGTTAAAAATGGAGTTTGAAGTTATAATGGGTTTGTGTAGGAAGGGGGCGTGTCTGACAAAATGAATATCAAATATATAAATACTGAATCAAGCAACTTATAAAGGGTCTGGGGGGATCACAAAAGCCTGAGTAGATGATAAAATGACCCAAAGTTTTTTTGAAAGTGAAATATCCCTTTAATTTGCATACATTTCTGATATTTGCTTGATTTATTCATTTATTATTATTATCATTATCATCATCATCATCATCATCATTATTATTATTTGTAGCTTACCAATAAAGACGTTTTGGGGCTTGATATCCCTGTGGAGAATTCTAGGATTCTGACAATGAAGAACTCTTAAGCTCTTGAGAACTTGACGTGCCAGCTCTTTCCTCTTCATTTCAGAAGGGTTGTGTTTAGTGATGTATTCTTCCAGGGTGTATTCACATAACTGAAGAGCAAGGTAACAAAAGTTCTTATCCTTAGCATAGTCAACATATTTTGCAATTGAAGGATGGACAAGCTTCTTATATAATCTTATCTCATTCTCCAGAGCTTTTAAGTTTCTTTTTGTCATTTTCTTCACTGCAACTTCAGTGCCATCATCTGTTAACCCCAAGTAGACCTCAGTTCCTTTACTCCCCGTTCCGATGAGGAATTCCTTGTGTTTCCCGAACAAAAAACTCCCAACTTTAATAACTTCACAGTCATTAATGTTTGCAAGCTTGCCCAACTTTTGCCTCCATCTTTGACTGGTTGATTTCCATGGTCGTGGTTTTGTTGACGTACTGGAAGAGGTTTCATCCATCTGATCCCCTGTAATGGTTGACATGGAAACATGTCTGATATGTATACACACACACACACACACACACACACACACACACACACACACACACACACACACACATATACATACACACACACAAATGCCCAAAAAGTTTCGGAAACTTCGGTCAATTATATCTCCCCTTTAAGCTTGTAAGGATCGTGCATTCATGGAATGAGCAACACAGCTAAACGTGTGGGTAGCGCCCCACCCACAATTTGCCAAAATCACCCAATATGCTTCTGTTGGTAATCGCTCTTGTTTTGAGCAACCTGCCAGCAAACACCTGCTGAGAGGTGTGTGTCAGTCACAGGTCTGTGTGACTGGCACCTGAACATGGGTTCTGCAACTTTGTTGAGTTTGTGTTGATGCTCCAAGCAGCATAGATAGTATAGTATAGGAACCAAATGGACCCTAACTGGTTCATTTGGTTCCTATACTATCTATCATTTAGCTGGGGACCCAAAATAAGAGCACAGACAGCTGACCTCAAATATGCTGTTTTTGAAGAATGACAAGTTTTCACTGGTGCCACACTTAAAATCACACCCAGTGTGAAGAGAGTGGTGCCTTTACTAAACTCTGCCTCCTGGTGGCTGCACACTGCGTGTGCCGTGCTCATTGTCAGGCTCATACGGACGGACGGACAGAAACCCACGGGGACAAAGTCATGTACAGGAGTGGTTGGCACCACTCAAAAATATAAAATAAAAAGTGTGAACCATAGTCATATTGTATAGCTATTGAGATATTTAGCATAAATATTGAAGTATGACATTGTGTCTATCGTGCAGCCCCAGAATTTGCAAGTAGAAAGTAAAGTGTTAAAATTGTACCTATCATTTTATAATAATAATATAATAATAATATAAATTTACTTTTCGGGCAAGTACAACATGACCTGTAATTGCGTGTGTGTGTGAGTGGCGTAGCACCAAATTCTGTGCGATGCGGTGCGGGTCACATGCGCGCGATTTTTATTATCAATTAATTAAACTACTATAAAACAACAGTAACAACACTCTACCAGCCTCCAGTGGTGGAAAATAGCAGATCTACAAGCTCACAATGTGTTGCGCTTGTAGATCTGCTATTTTCAAATGGCTGATATAGGGCTTAAGTGGTTACTGTATGTTAATAATAATCGAAATCTACCGAAGTAACTAGTAACTAGACACGTCGCAATTCTGGGAAATTGCAAAGTGTGGTTGCGCCGACGCCGGTCGCGGCCGCCGGGACTCGAGGAATACGTCTGGTTGGTGTGTTTTTTAGAATCTCGACACACAACACACACTGGCTGTTGACATTCCGGACAGAACAGTTTGAGTTTCTCAGCATGCAGACTGCAGAGATCCTCAGACCCTGATGAAGTTCTCTTACGTTTTGAAGCTCTCTGTCTCTCCTGTATGAAGGCCTCACACACGTTCTTCAGAGACAGGTTACGGGGTGGATGATCCGTTGATTGTGTTTGCTTACAAACTGGACATTCCTTTGTCTTCTGTCTCCACCATTCCTGCAGACAGTCTTTACAGAAGCTGTGGCTACATGACAGTACAACAGGATATTTAAAGTTGTCACGACACACAGGACACAAAGACGTGGAAGCCATTTAGTCTCTGAATGAAGCTACAAACACTCTGCTGAATACAGGAAGTCAGTCAGTCGTAGTAACACTTCCTCCTATAGAATGTTCCCTGAAGTTTACTTTCACTGTGAATCGTGGTTGTTGTTAAAGTCCATTCAGCTGACAGAGTCAGCAGCAGGTTCCAGTGGTCTGGGTCAGTATTCCCTCCTGTAGCTGATGTGGAAAGACAGTCTGTCCTCCTCACTAGAAGATGTGTTTGATCTGAAGGTCAATCTTATCGCCTCAGATGAGTCTGGCAGGGGGGCGGAGCTTTGACACACCACCACAGACCTGTTGCAAAGTACACACACACACACACACACACACACACACACACACACACACACACACACACACACACACACACACACAATTTAATACTCATATAACGTACGGCCCAAACATATTGAATTGGTTGAATGAGATAAGTCAGGACAGTCTTTTATTTCCTATATAATTAGTATAGACAGGAACCAATAGAGCCACAATAAACCCATGCATAAACCCAGAGAACTGAAACCTGAACATGCTGTCAGTGCAATAACTTTAAAGGTTCACTCCACACATTTTGCCTGTGGACATAATTATCTCAACGGTCTGATTCCTTAACGCTTCCCTTTAACCATTCCTAGATCTGAAAATAAATAAATAAATAAGCCTTCATTAAAGAAATGTATAAACAAATATTGCATACCTCTGGGTTACTTGAGGGGTTACCAAATGGACCCTTACAGGTCTGTAACTCTGAGAGTGTACAAATGGAACCAAATGGACCCTTACAGGTCTGTAACTCTGAGAGTGTACAAATGGAACCAAATGGACCCTTACAGGTCTGTAACTCTGAGAGTGTACAAATGGAACCAAATGGACCCTTACAGGTCTGTAACTCTGAGAGTGTACAAATGGAACCAAATGGACCCTTACAGGTCTGTAACTCTGAGAGTGAACAAATGGAACCCAATGGACCTTATAAGGGTCCTTTTGGTTCCATTTGTACACTCTCAAGAGTCATAGTGGGCCTTGAAACTAAAAAGTTAAGAGTAAAAGTAGCAATACCACAATGTAGAAATACTGTCACAAGTACAAAGTCAGTAAAAAATGCTTTACTTGAGTAAAAGTTAAAAAATATTGGCAGCAAAATATACTTGCAGTGCTCATTATGCAGAATGTCCCATTTCACAAAAATAGCAGATCTACAAGCTCACAACTCAAAGCAACACATTGTGAGCTTGTAAATCGGCTATTTTTCAATACCCCAAGTATAAAATGGGTTTTAATTGGTTAATATATGTATTGTAATAATATGTATAAATAATTAAATATGCAAAGAAGGTAGTACATAAAGTTGTTAAATGACTGCAGTGGAATTAACAGCACAATATTCTCCTCTGAGATTTAGAGAAGTAGATGTACTGTATAGAGAACTGTTAATGTAAATACTCAAGGTACCTCAACATTGTACTTGAATAAATTCAGTTTCTTGGTTACTCCCCCAAAGTGTTACCAGATTGCGCGGTTTTCCGCCCAATTGGGCTACTTTAAAACTCATTGGGCTGGGATAAATACTTTTCGCGCAGTAAAACAAATTATACTAAGATCTCCAGACCGTATAAAGCCTGGTTTCTATCTGCTGCTCAGTGCTCTGATCCGGTCTAGAACCCCGCCTACTGTATCCGGCCACTTAAACACACATACATGGATGCACTGTTTCTGTATCCGGGGGGGGGGGGGGGGGGTGGAGTAGCGGTGGCTGCGGCCCCCCGCCCCGTCCAATTACGGGCACGGTTGTTATGGGAGGGCGTGCAAAACCTGTTTATCGCGCGGGAGGAAGACAGCAGCTGTTGTGTTTACATCTTGTTTCAAGGTATTCTTTAAGGAGGTTGTACATAAAAGTCGTGATGCCGAAGTGGGGAAAGTATAAAAAGTTATACAGGAAGGAATGGGAGTCAGATCCAGTGCTAAAGGCGTGGATCGCCCCTGTCCCCGATGATGATGCCAAAGCTCGGTGTAAATATTGCAATACTCTTATAAGAGCACAGTATAATGACTTGAAAGAGCATGGCCAGACAAAGAAGCACCAGTCCCGTTGTGTGCCCAGTGTCAAATCCTTCACTGTACCAGTCAACGCTGGTCCATCAGGCACCATTAAAGATGACCAGAAACGCCGAGAGCTTAGGATCGCAACCTATGTTGCATGTCACACATCTATTAATGCCGTGGATGAGCTGTCAGATATCTGGCAGGATGAAACAGGAGCATTCAAAATGCACAGGACGAAATGTACAGCAGTAATCAAGTCTGTCCTGGCACCACACTTCAGAGAAGAGTTAAGGGAGGACATAGGTGAGTCTCCATACTCTCTCTATCTGGATGAAACCACAGACGTATCCGTGACTAAACTCCTGTGTATATGTGTCAAGTACCGATCGCTGAAACACGGCAAGTTTATCAGCACATATCTGGGGCTTGTTGAGATTGTCGACGCTAATGCTATTGGCATATCAGATGCAATTATTACGTTTCTGATAGTGTGGCCTGGACATCCGAAACATGGTGGGGATTGCTACTGACGGGGCAAGTGTCATGGTAGGAAAAAATCACTCCGTGTTCACTTTACTTAAACAAAAGCAGCCCAATCTACAGCTTATTCGTTGTGTATGCCACTCATTGGATATCGTTGCCAACAAAGCTATGCAACAACTGCCAATTAACCTTGAATATATGATAAAAGAAACATATAACTGGTTTGCTCATTCAGCAAAGCGCCAGTGTGACTACAAAAATGTCTATGAGACTCTAAATGATGGAGAGGGTCCACTGAAACTGATTTCACCCAGCTCGACACGCTGGTTAGTGATTTCAGGATGCAGACCTGGGTACAACATTCCAACAGATGATGGAAAAAGGCAAACTGGCCCCTGATGAAGGACAGAATCTTTACGCGCTGTTTTGATTTCCTAAAGGAGACACTGGTGCAGTATCAAATGCGCCTACCTGCATCAATGGGAATGCTGCGAAAACTTGAGTTGTTTTGCCCCAAAACTGTGATGTCCACCATAGACAGGCCAAAAGTTAATGACTTGCCCACAGAGTTCTTTTCATGTCCTATCGACACATTAGAGTGCCAGTGGAGAAACGTGGCATCAGCAGGCTTCTCAAGTGATCAAGCAGTTGACGCGTTTCGGCTGGAAATTGAAGCATTCAAAGACGCCGGAGAAAACCAGTGTTTCAAAGACTTAGCACTGGGTGTCATCAAATTGCTGACTCTGCCCATATCTAATGCTCATGTTGAGAGAGCATTTTCCCAGGTGGCACTGCTAAAGGATGACACAAGAAATCGCATGGGACTACAGCTCCTAACCAGCCTCATGCATGTACGCTCTGGCCTGAGTAGGAATGGACTGACGTCCGCTACTTTCAAACCTCCCCGGCGGCTGTTGGGGAGATTTGATTCATCCATGTATTAGCCAGCTGACCTGGCTTGCAGTGACTGTATATAGTTCGTTTAAAAAACACAAAAAATAACTAAAAAACTAAAAAACAACAAAAAACAACAACAAAAAACACTTCAACTTAAAAGACATTGATTCTGCATAAAGGTAAGATCATTTCTATTTAGCCCGTTATTGCATTACTGTTTTTTAATTGTGTGTGTGTGGTTGTGCGCACACGCGAGTGGCCGCGCCGCACGCAAGAGAGAGCCTGCTAGTTTTTTAATATGCTGGATTGGTTTTTATATCTCACATTTCGTGTCCGTTTCATCTCTTTATTGTGGCTGCAATACCATTGGTGTTGCTATTTTGGGTTGTCTGACTGTATATTTTCTTTGCACTCTGTCGTTAGCCTCTTCATGTTATTTGGTGGTTAAAGCTTTGTATGCTTATGTCCTCTTTGTAGCTTTGCCTTTGATTGAATACTTTATCAACCGTTTGCAAAAAAAGCACAGCGCAACTGCTGCCGCCAATTTATTATCTACATCAATTTTGATGGGAGAGATTCAATTAGCCTAGTGAAATTGGAAGATCTACAAGCAGAGGGGTGTGAGCTTGCCTTGTAGATCTGCTCATGGCTTTAATAGCTACACTAATGATGCCCAAATAACTAATACTCCAGGCACATATATACTGTACATATTGGTCAAATAGAGATGGTAAAATCAGGCACAAATAACAATGTTTTAAATAAACCAAATTAAAACCGAAAAGAAAGTAGCCTGCCAAAAAACAAATTAGACCCAAAAAATTAATTAATACTTTATGAATTACTATATTAATTACTATAATGAATAAACAAATTAGACCCGAAAAAGTAATGAATACTTTATTAATTACTATATTAATTACTATAATGAATTAATACTCTATTAACCAGTGTTGAAAACGAAACGAAATATGTTCGTCAACGCACATTCTTCAAAGGACGAAGACGAGACGAGACGACACCACCCACATGAATAAACAATAACTGGGACTAAATCATTATGCAATTTCGTTGACTAATAAAGACGAGACGAAAATGTAGTTCAATAAATAAAAACTAGACTAAAAGCTATGGTCATTTTAGTTCACAAACGAAGACGAGACGAAATATTATATTATATATTTATTATATGATTTTGTCACTCCCTGTCTCCTTTGATGCGCAGCGCAGCGCATGCTGTTCCTCACTCACACACACCCTTTCTAAGTTGCAGCCGCGTGCGCGTGCACACACACACACACACACACACACACACACACACACACACACACACCACCGTCAAATGAATGTCAGGAGGATTCAGATTTCAGAGCGAAACTTTACAAAATAAAACGGTAAAATGCTTTGCACAGGGCTCGGGAGAAAGAGAAGAGGTGATATTTTCGCTACATCGATGTGGAGAACAAAACAATGCTTGATTTTATCCGTGGTCACAAGATAGCTGGGAAAAACACAACAAACTTGAAGAGACACAATCGTTCACCACAAATAAATCAAGTTAAGTTAACAAAAGGTTTGGTGGTGGTTGTTTACAACGTAACATTAAACGTGGTGTTGCGTGTCGGCTTAATGTTCCAACAAAAACACTAATCCGACCCTAAAGTGCCCAAACTAATGCTGACTAATTTACGTTAGCTTAGCATGTAGCGATACACTTAAACCTGGTGTTTGCACTTTGTCCATTTACAGCCCGTACATCTACACAAACGTTCAGATTTCAAATATAAAGTGCTTACCATATGGCCAGAGATGTTACAACTCTGTTCGGGTAGCCCATAGGTACCCATATTTTCCGTATTGTTCAATAAAAAACATTTTAATCCGATCGGTGGCCATTTTCTCCGTATTTTCTCCATGCTTTCAACTATGTGACCCTATCGGTTGGGAGGTGTAATTGCACTCTGATACACTATAACTCTATGAGAAAATGACCGCTAAAATGCTTTTTATTGAACAATACGGAAGATACGGGTACTTATACCCACCCGAAGTAAATTGTAACACCCGTGGCCACGGAATAAGCACTTTATATTTGAAATCCGAACGTTTATGTAGATGTACGGGCTAAATGTAGAAAGTGCAAAAAAGAGGTTGAAGTTTCGTCATGACTGTCAAGATATGAACGTCATGTAGTTTGCTGCTATAAATCTAGTAGCAGCAAGCGAACCATAGTAACTTGTAAACAACCCAGTGTGCAGACTGTGCACAAAACATGTGGGCAGCTATACATGGATGCAAACAAGTCATCTTTAGGTGACACACTCACCGTTTCCAAAATAACATTAGGACAAAAACTTTTTTTTCTTTTCTTTTAGCTGACCTTGTATTGGAACTGTACTATCATGTGCTTTGTTTCTGCAAACTTCTAAATACAGTATTCAATCAATCAATCCATTAATCAATCACACTAGTTTATATTTACCCTGGTATCTGTCACCTTTTTCATTCTCATTGAGAACCACTTACTGGTAAACTTGACCTGAGTTGGCTCTGTCTGTACTTAGTTGGACTGCTTTTTCCTTCTACTCCAAATCTCTTTGCCAGAAATAACCAATCTACAAACTCTACAAGCTTTTTGGCTTATATTTTCCCCTTAGAATATAGATGCTGGGGTTCAACTTCAAGTGGTTAAGTCCATGAGGCACTTTATTTTATTTTATTCATTTTTTCATCTGAGATGTATTTAATTTATTTTAATGCAAGCATTGGTGTGTCTGTGAATTGTTATGGTTTAAAATAAATATACAAGTTCAATCAGAACATGTTCCATGTCTGGATGTATTCCTTAAAATTGCATTTTTCATCAAAAGGATGAGAGGAAATGCTATGTGAAATATGTTTAGATTAGATGGAAATGTTCTATATTATCTGCTGACAAAAAAAAGTAAAGGGCTAATATTATTGTCATGACTAAAACTTGACTAAAATGTCAACAGTTTGTCGACTAAAACTAGACGAATACAAATATTTCTTGGACTAAGATAAAGACTAAAATGCTCGACTTTTAGTCGACTAAAACTAGACTAAATGAAAAAAGGATGAGTTTGACTAAATGTGATAAAAACTAACAACCGTCATTGAAACTGGACTAAAACTGGACTAAGACTAAGAAATAGCTGACGAAATCGACACTGCTATTAACTAATACTCCAGGCACATACGTACATATTGGTCAAATATGGTAAAATCAGGCAAAAATAACAATGTATAATTAAAGAAATAACCAAATTAATTATTTATTTTGGTTTATTTTTATTGACATATAATATATCTATCCATAAAATAGCTAAATCTCTGCGTGCTTGTCTCTGTGTCAGTGTGTGTTATTTTGTATAATTTGTAACGTAACGTGATTTTTCATCAGGCACGAATTAGCCACCTACTAGACTTGCGTTGTGCCCCCACTGCCCCCAGCGTTGCTGTTGCGAAAGAAATAAGCAGCTTTGAAAGCAAGGAAGCAACGTCGCTTATAATAAGCAGACATGGCAACACTCATCACAAGGTCCTTCCATTTCAAAACAATGGAGGCAAATAAAGCAGCTAAACTTGCCAAAGTACGAGAGAAACTAAAAAGCGGTGAATTAAAAACTAAAAAGAAAGAAGGGAGTAAAAGTTCAACATGGGACAAGTTCAGCTTAGTGGTTCATGCTGATGATTCGAGTGCTGGATATGTGGTTTGCAACAGTTGCGAGATGGTCTATGTTTACGATAGCCACAAAACCGGCACATCAAACATGGTGCATCATTTGTGTGCTAAAGGGAAAAGCCAGCCAGCAGCACAGACAAACACCTTAACATCCTTCGTTCGTCGAGACAGAAAAGTTGTACCACCAGATGTAAAATCAAGGTTTGTCACTGTGACACTGTGACTGTGTCGACTTGTGTTGCCTGGATATGCGGCCATTTGACATCGTCAGCGGCACAGGATTCACCCAGGTGGCTCAGACGCTTGTCAACATTGGAGTTAAATACGGTGCTATTGACGCGGGTGCCATCATACCCCACCGGCAAACTGTGTGTGACAGGGCAAAAGATCAGGCTGCGAAAGATAAAGAGAAACTCTCTGAAGTCATCCAGAAAGTGATGCAAGACGGAGGACTTGCAGTGACCACAGATATGTGGACAGATGAGTTTAATCAGCGGGCTTATACGGTCCTTACATGTCACTATGTGGATGTGGATGAGAACAGCGCGGAGTGGCACCTCGAGAGTCGGATTTTGACTACGGTTGTTTCTAATTTCGATCCTAACCTAAAAAAAACAGGCGATAATATTCGGGATCAAATCGACACTGTGTTGACAGGTTATGGCATACCAGCAGAGAAAATTGTTTTTGTCAGCGACTCGGGTCCTAACGTTAAGGCTGCACTTAAACATTACCTGTGGCTCCTGTGCTCTGCTCACATTCTTAACACAGTGTTGAGACATACATTCTCTGAGAAGAATGCAGCAGAACCGATCAGAGATGTAGTGCAAATGTTGGATAAGTGTAAAAGTCTTGTCACATATCTGAAGAAATCGGGGGCTGTTGCGTCTTTAGCCAATACTGTGATGCAAGAATGTGAAGTTCGCTGGAACAGCAAGATAAACATGCTTGAATCTGTTTTGAAACAGTACAGTGAAATCAGAAAGCTTCTGGAAAAAAAAGATCAGCTGGATCGAATGGAGGGCGTTTTCCAAGATCAAATGAAGCACTTGATCGACTTCCTTGCAGTTTTCAGAACTGCCATTACCGATCTAGTGTGTATATGAGTCTGTCTCTTATATGTATAGTAGTGTGTATATGTGTCTGTCTCTTATATGTATAGTAGTGTGTATATGTGTCTGTCTCTTATATGTATAGTAGTGTGTATATGTGTCTGTCTCTTATATGTATAGTAGTGTGTATATGTGTCTGTCTCTTATATGTATAGTAGTGTGTATATGTGTCTGTCTCTTATATGTATAGTAGTGTGTATATGTGTCTGTCTCTTATATGTATAGTAGTGTGTATATGTGTCTGTCTCTTATATGTATAGTAGTGTGTATATGTGTCTGTCTCTTATATGTATAGTAGTGTGTATATGTGTCTGTCTCTTATATGTATAGTAGTGTGTATATGTGTCTGTCTCTTATATGTATAGTAGTGTGTATATCTGTCTGTCTCTTATATGTATAGTAGTGTGTATATCTGTCTGTCTCTTATATGTATAGTAGTGTGTATATGTGTCTGTCTCTTATATGTATAGTAGTGTGTATATGTGTCTGTCTCTTATATGTATAGTAGTGTGTATATCTGTCTGTCTCTTATATGTATAGTAGTGTGTATATCTGTCTGTCTCTTATATGTATAGTAGTGTGTATATGTGTCTGTCTCTTATATGTATAGTAGTGTGTATATCTGTCTGTCTCTTATATGTATAGTAGTGTGTATATGTGTCTGTCTCTTATATGTATAGTAGTGTGTATATCTGTCTGTCTCTTATATGTATAGTAGTGTGTATATCTGTCTGTCTCTTATATGTATAGTAGTGTGTATATCTGTCTGTCTCTTATATGTATAGTAGTGTGTATATGTGTGTCTCTTATATGTATAGTAGTGTGTATATGTGTGTCTCTTATATGTATAGTAGTGTGTATATGTGTCTGTCTCTTATATGTATAGTAGTGTGTATATGTGTCTGTCTCTTATATGTATAGTAGTGTGTATATGTGTCTGTCTCTTATATGTATAGTAGTGTGTATATGTGTATGTCTCTTATATGTATAGTAGTGTGTATATCTGTCTGTCTCTTATATGTATAGTAGTGTGTATATCTGTCTGTCTCTTATATGTATAGTAGTGTGTATATGTGTCTGTCTCTTATATGTATAGTAGTGTGTATATGTGTCTGTCTCTTATATGTATAGTAGTGTGTATATGTGTCTGTCTCTTATATGTATAGTAGTGTGTATATGTGTCTGTCTCTTATATGTATAGTAGTGTGTATATGTGTCTGTCTCTTATATGTATAGTAGTGTGTATATCTGTCTGTCTCTTATATGTATAGTAGTGTGTATATCTGTCTGTCTCTTATATGTATAGTAGTGTGTATATGTGTCTGTCTCTTATATGTATAGTAGTGTGTATATCTGTCTGTCTCTTATATGTATAGTAGTGTGTATATCTGTGTGTCTCTTATATGTATAGTAGTGTGTATATCTGTCTGTCTCTTATATGTATAGTAGTGTGTATATCTGTCTGTCTCTTATATGTATAGTAGTGTGTATATGTGTCTGTCTCTTATATGTATAGTAGTGTGTATATCTGTCTGTCTCTTATATGTATAGTAGTGTGTATATGTGTCTGTCTCTTATATGTATAGTAGTGTGTATATCTGTCTGTCTCTTATATGTATAGTAGTGTGTATATCTGTCTGTCTCTTATATGTATAGTAGTGTGTATATCTGTCTGTCTCTTATATGTATAGTAGTGTGTATATGTGTGTCTCTTATATGTATAGTAGTGTGTATATGTGTGTCTCTTATATGTATAGTAGTGTGTATATGTGTCTGTCTCTTATATGTATAGTAGTGTGTATATGTGTCTGTCTCTTATATGTATAGTAGTGTGTATATGTGTCTGTCTCTTATATGTATAGTAGTGTGTATATGTGTATGTCTCTTATATGTATAGTAGTGTGTATATCTGTCTGTCTCTTATATGTATAGTAGTGTGTATATCTGTCTGTCTCTTATATGTATAGTAGTGTGTATATGTGTCTGTCTCTTATATGTATAGTAGTGTGTATATGTGTCTGTCTCTTATATGTATAGTAGTGTGTATATGTGTCTGTCTCTTATATGTATAGTAGTGTGTATATGTGTCTGTCTCTTATATGTATAGTAGTGTGTATATGTGTCTGTCTCTCATATGTATAGTAGTGTGTATATCTGTCTGTCTCTTATATGTATAGTAGTGTGTATATCTGTCTGTCTCTTATATGTATAGTAGTGTGTATATGTGTCTGTCTCTTATATGTATAGTAGTGTGTATATCTGTCTGTCTCTTATATGTATAGTAGTGTGTATATCTGTGTGTCTCTTATATGTATAGTAGTGTGTATATCTGTCTGTCTCTTATATGTACGTATAGTAGTGTGTATATGTGTCTGTCTCTTATATGTATAGTAGTGTGTATATATGTCTGTCTCTTATATGTATAGTAGTGTGTATATCTGTCTGTCTCTTATATGTATAGTAGTGTGTATATGTGTCTGTCTCTTATATGTATAGTAGTGTGTATATCTGTCTGTCTCTTATATGTATAGTAGTGTGTATATGTGTCTGTCTCTTATATGTAATCAATCAATCAGGTCTTTAAGAATTTTCATATTCCATCGTGATTGGCTAAGAATGGCTTCCAAAGTCTCTGTTTTGAACAAAATAACTCAGATCATGGACACAGCACGCAATTTCCATGTAATTGTGCACACACATTCTCACTAGGCCGAGGAAGAAATGACACTTCAAATCTGCCTCGTGGTGGCGCTATAACAGGCCGATTGATTCATGTTTTTACCTATAACTGCACCGATCTGTGTAAAAAATTTAATGTGTAAGGAAACCCCTTTGCCCTGCATTTTTCACATCTGCCTTTTTGTCAAACAGGCCCCTCCCACAAATGTAACAGGCCAATCATATTGTCACCTCACTCCTGAGATCACTTGCTTTTCATTTTGAAGGGACTGATCCCCCCAAAAATCATGTTTTTGCATCAACCGGTTACGTTTTGTGCATTTGTGGCGCCCCCTATGGATCAAAATGGAAATGCTTTTGGGGATTCGTTGAGTAAACCACCCTCGACATGTGATTTAAATTTGGGATCGATTGGACGTTTCGTTTGTGATTTTTGGCATTTTGTGTAAAACGGGCCCCTCCCACTAACTTTGGAAGCCAATTACGGACGAACGGTAAGGACTATCAAAATGACGTTTGGATATGTTCATTGCATGGGTCCATAGATCATGTGTACCGACTTTTGTGAAATTTGGACAAAATATGTAAACCTTACCCTAAAAATTACCTATAAAATAATCAAACGATAAAATCAAATAATATAAAATGTAACTGTAAACAGTCGTATTCTGTCTCGATCCAAAATTCCTTCTCTTACCTTCTGAACTTGGTGACGTGTTCCTCATTTTCCTGTCTTCCTTGCTGCTTCTTCTAATGGTTCTGGTGACAAATGACAACAACAGTGACATTAATTTAGGTTTAGGCATAGTTTACCGAGTTACGGGGCGACTGTGTTTTGGGGCGACTACAGTGTGGTGCGCGTGAGATTGGCTGCGTTTCAATCGGCTGTTAACATTAAACTATGAGAGAACAGGCGATATGATTTGGGAGCGTAATTTACAACGCATTGGTCTCATTTTAAAACCGAAGGTTAAAGAGATTAATATAATAATAATAATAATACGTTATTTGTATAGTACTTATTTAAACAAAGTTACAAAGTGCTTGAACAATCAAAACAGCAATCAACAACAACAATGCAATAATGCAATAACAGTGATATATTACATGTAGTGGCTATTTGTCAACAACAATAAAAACTCCAAAAGGCCACTGAGGCACCAGGTAAAAGTGGATCTTACGCAGATCAGGCGTTTGTAAATGAGCCCATTGTCCAGACAAGGCAGCGACGTTTTTGTGGCATTTATTATCTTCACCAAGTTCACCATGACAAGGACAATACAGCAAGATGGTCAAAATGTTTGCTAGACTCTGGCCCTGATACTGGTAAAAAACCATAGACCTTCCCGGTGCCCACTGACTGCTGCTGTGCCCTGATTGACTTAAGTAAACCCAGCTGTGTGCCCAAATTGACCCATCACCTTCAAAATAAAAGCATTTTAGCTGGAACACAAATTAACTTAAATAATATGTCTGTAAATGAATTAATTCTACAAAACAAATCAAATAAATAAATACATTCAATAAATGTGAAAAATACTGAATAGCTTCCACATTCCGGCCCCTAATTGTGAGAATCACAATTACTCTTATGTAAAACATATAAGGGAGCTATTCTCTCTATCCATGAGCCATAGTGTCTTCTGTGTCTCCTTCTCTGTAGACACTGCAAGATAAACAGATGGTAAGAAGACAGGATAGAAAGAGAAAATAGATAGAAGAATTGTCCGTGGTCTTATTCTGTGGCCTCCACCAGCAGGCAGATCTTCGTCACAGGTCTCTCCAAGACGCTGGTTTTGGTTTGAATGCACACAGAGCGGACCAATCCTTTGGAGTCAGACTTGGTACTCACAACTCGACCCATCTTCCAGGATCCTCTTGGAGCTGTAGCATCGGCAATGATGACAATATCTCCTGGGGAGAAGTTTCTTCTTGGGGCTGCCCATCTCTGTCTTTCTTGCATCACAAGTAAGTATTCAGATGTCCATCTTTTCCAAAACAGCTCTGCGATATACTGTACTTGCTTCCATTTCCTTCTGATGTACAGGTCACTCTTTTCAAAGAGTCCAGGGGGAAAGATGGGTTTTCCTTTCAGCAGAAGAACATGGTTTGGGGTGAGGCCCTCGAGGTCATTAGGGTCATCAGACACTTTTGTGAGGGGTCTGTCATTTAGTATCGCCTCTACTTCACAAAGCAGTGTCTGCAGGCCTTCATCATCCAAAACCTGTTGTCCAAGAACAGAGGTCAGTATACTCCTTACTGATCGAATGAGACGCTCCCAAACGCCACCTTGGTGTGAGGCTGTTGGCGTATTAAAGCTCCACTTAATTCCATCCTGAATTAGAGCATCCTGGATCTTTGCATTATTCAAAGCGGCAAGACTTTGCTTCAACTCCTTGTTTGCTCCAATAAAATTTGTGCCGTTGTCAGATCTTAAACTTGACACAGGGCCTCTTCTGCAAATGAATCTCCTCAAGGCATTAATGCAAGAGTCTGTATCAAGGGAATGTGCCACCTCCAGGTGTACTGCACGGCTGGTCAGACAAGTGAAAATCACTCCATACCTTTTTAGAAGGCTTCTTCCTCTTTTCACTTCTATGGGGCCAAAATAATCAACTCCCACTTAAGTAAAAGGAGCCTTGTCTGGCACAACTCTCTCTTCAGGCAGGTCTGCCATCTTCTGTTCCCCAAGTTTTCCTCTGTGCCGTCTACACACCATGCATTCTGTAATGGTCTTTCTTGCAGCTGAATTGGCATTAATTATCCAATACCTCTGTCGAAGTCTGTACAACATGTGGTTCCTCCCAGCATGGCCTAGTTGTTGATGGATATGACGTAAAATGAGCTGGTTGACATGCAGGTCTTTGGAAAGAATAACAGGATGCTTTGTTTCTGATGGTAATGCAGACTTGTGCAAACGACCACCAACTCTGAGAATGTCATCCTCCAGTATGGGGTCTAGCTTGTACAGTGGGCTGTCCTTGGAGACGATATTTGAGCCATGTTTGAGGGAGGCAATTTCACTTTTGAACCTGTGTTTCTGAACAAAATGAATGATTGCCTTCTCTGCTTCATCACAATCTTCTGGTGTCAAATGTTTTCCACCGAGTGTGGTTTTGAAGCTCTTAAGTTTCTGTTCAACTGTACTTTTAACTCCTGCATCCTTGTCACTTTCAGTAGCTTTAAGTTCCTTTTTATTTTGACTCAGAAGCAACAGAAGTCTTTTAAGTTCAAGGAACCAGGCAACAGACGTTTTAAGCTTCTTCCAAGATGAGAAGTAGTTGATGAGATGGTCTGTTGGATTTTCTGAATCCTTAACAATGGCATTCACTGCTGCTTCTTTTTTGACCTCCGGGTCATCAATGGGAATCACTGAATCCATTTCCAGTGTAGGCCACTCACTCTCAGGCAAATACAGGAATTCTGGGCCTTTAATCCATTTTCCATGTGTGAGAAATTCTTCGGCTCTCAATCCACGTGATGCTTCGTCAGCAGGATTGGCCTTGGTGCCCACATACTTCCACTGGTCAACATCTGTAGCTTCTCTGATCACAGTGACTCTGTTGGCAACAAATGTATGAAAACGTCTGGTTTCATTGGAGATGTATTTGATGACAGTCGTGCTATCGGTCCAAAACACTGACTTCTCCAGTTGCCATTGTAGTTCCCTTTGAAGCATTCCATCCATTCTGACAGCGAGGACTGCTGCTGTGAGCTCCAAACGAGGAATAGTGATGTGCTTCAGAGGTGCAACTCTGGCCTTTCCAGCAAGAAATGAAACATGCACCTTATCGCCATCTTCCAGTCTCAGGTACGACACTGTACCATAACCAGCTTCACTGGCATCAGAAAAATTATGAATTTGTGCTTTCAAACATGTTTCAAAGTTCAGGGTTTTGATACATCGTTCCACCTTGAATATACTCATCTTTTGAAGGTCGCTCAGCCAATCAGACCACTGTTTGGAGAAGGAGGGGGAAATTTGTTCATCCCACTTCAGGTTTTACCGGCAAAGCTCCTGCAACAGTAACTTGGCTGGCATTGTAAAAGGAGCCAAAAATCCTATAGGGTCATACAGAGAGCTGACCACCGAACAAGATACCTCTCCTGGTCTGTGAGCGTGGCTGTAATGAAGTCCTAAAGCTGAACTGGTCGGACTCCACGCACCATTGCAGTCCAAGTGCTCTTTCCATAGGCAGGTGATCTGTGTCCAAATCCAGCTCTTTCATCTCTGTTGCTCTGATGTCACCTGGGATTGACGTCAAGACACAACGGCTGGTTGTCACCCATTTTTGGAGGTTGAATCCTCCCTGACTACAGAGCAGAGTCAAATCCTTTACAAGCTTAATGGCATCTCCTTCCGAGGCTGTAGACTTCAGGCAGTCGTCTACATAAAAGTTGTGATTGACTGTTTTGATCACTTCAGGAGGGAAGTGAGCTGCATTGTCCTCTGCAGTTCGCCTCAAGGCGTAATTGGCGCAGCTGGGGGACGAAACAGCTCCAAACAAGTGTACCCTCATTCGATATTCTGTTGGTTCCTGGCCAGTGTTGCCCTGAGGCCACCAAAGAAAGCGAAGAAAGTTCACATGTTTATCAGGCACCCGCACCTGATGAAACATGGCCTGGATGTCAGCCATGACTGCGACAGGCTCTTTTCTGAAGCGAATGAGGACCCCCATAAGAGTGTTGGTGAGATCGGGGCCCTGTAAGAGCTGACAATTCAGAGATGTTCCTTTGTATGAGGCTCCACAGTCATATACAACCCTCAGCTTTCCTTTGGTGGGGTGATGTACTCCATGGTGGGGAATGTACCACACTTTTCCCTCATCTTGTTCCAGCTGTTCAATGGGTACAACCTCAGCATAACCTTGAACCAGCATATCATTGATGAATGAGGTGTACTCCTCTTTAAACTTGATGTTCTTTTCAAATTTCCTCTTCAGGCCTTGAAGTCGCTGCTCTGCAACACAGCGGTTATTTGGCAAGACCGGTTCCTCTTCTCTGAAAGGTAAGTCAATGTAATAATGTCCATTTTTCAGTTCTGTAGTACTTCTCATTATATTCATGAATTTAATGTCCTCTCTTGACATTTCCAATTGCCCCTCTTATGTTTTTTCATTAAAATCATGGTTGTATTGCTTAATGAGCATCTCTTCCAGATGTTCCACAGATATGCGGTTTGTTGTGATAACAGAGCAGCCAGTCTTAACTCTGCCGTTACTTCCACTCCTAAGTGGTCCATTAATGACCCAGCCGACTCTTGTTCTGACTGCGTATGGGCCTTCCTCTTGGCTGTTGATCAGCTCCCATGGTTCCATCACTTTTGCTGCATCAGTTCCGATGAGCAAATCCACATCTGCATTCAAGTCGTGCAGCTTTATGTTACTCAAGTAAGGCCATTTTTCCACATCATCCTGTCGTGGAATGTTCACGTGTGACACTGGCATAACTCTTTGGGTTAAGACATTGGGCAATTCAATAAAATCATCTGTATCCATGCCAGACACTTCCAAGTGAGACAATACATTGGTACTCACAATTTTCTTTTGCCCCATTGTTTGCAATAGAATACTGGCTGGCTTGCCACTTAGCCCCAATCTCTTTGCAAGGCTATAAGTGCAAAAGGTACCGGAACTCCCCGGATCCAAAAATGCATAGGTCTGCACAACTCTGTCACTCATTTGGCTTTTCACTTGAACTGCAACAATCGAAAACACAGCATTGCACTCATCTCCGGCCCCTATATGGCCACATGTCTGAGACTGACCAGATGTTACACTCAGAGGGCTCACAGGTTCTTGTGCTTCATTACAAGGTGTACTCATACCCTTCTGCTCAATGTGAAGGACTGATGGATGCTTTTGCTGACACAGACACACACTGCAATCCAATCGACTCCTGCAGTCTTTGCTCATGTGTCCCCGTTTCAAGCAACCAAAACAAATTCCATGCTCCTTTATGAAATGTATCTTGTCCTTTTGTGTCTTTAACTTAAACTGTGAGCATTTTTCAAGTGAGTGGCTGTTTTGTTGGCAGAATAAGCAGCATTTGTTGTAACTTTGGGCAGAAAAGGACTTGATCTTATTATCCATGTAGCCTTTGTTTCCATCTTTCATTGCAGTGACACCGGTGGCAAAGGTGCCCTGTTTCCTATGCCTTGGTTCACTGACAGTGGGGGGTTTGTTGCAGCTGGTAAATTTTGAGTCCTGAATATTTCCAAACAGTGGGTCAGAGGCAATTCTAACTTGTTTTTCAACAAAGTTCACAAGGTCAATGAATAGTGCTCTGCAACCGCGTCTCTCCTGCAAATCACATGCATGACTCCTCCACTTCTCCCTCACCTTATAAGGAAGCTTCATCATGATGTTTCTGAGGTTTGATGGCATGTCCAACTCATTCATGTGCATGATTCGCTGTGTTAAATTTGAGCATTCCCGTAAGAACAGAGAAAATGATTTTAGTGATTTGACATCTTCTGCTTTAACCAGAGGCCAGCTGTCAATTTTGTCCATATAAGCAGAAGCAATTTTATATTAATTTCCAAAATGTTCAGCAAGCAGGGTGTAGTGATTGAACTAAATTTGGCCCAATACCGCCTTCAGTTCGGTCACGGTGGCGTTTGGACTCACCAAAAGTTTGTTCTTGACGCGCTCGCCTCGCTCACTCCAGCCTGGCTCCTTCCATTGTAGCACTTGTATCGGCAATAATAATAATACCCCAAAGTCACCCTTGTGCGTGTATTTCCTAATTCCTTTTGTTTCTATGTTTGTTTCTTAAATTCCTAAGTGTGTAACGTGCGTGCGGTAAGAACTGTTGCTTCTCTTCGGGTCCAAACACACCGGAGTCGCACACGTGTGTTCATTATATCAATGAGTAGGTGACGTGAACCACCACCAATGCGCCATATGCTCCCTTGTGGCTTGGCAGTGCAATGACACCACCAAATAAGGAATATAAATCAAAAACACCCATATTGGCTCCTACACACCGGCCCCTTAATTGTGATAAACAATTACCAAAACAAAACAAATTCCTATGGAGCCAATAATAAAGTGAACTTTAGACTGTTTGTGCAGCAGAGGTGTTGTCTGCAACCTCTGCAGCTTCTTGCAGTAGACAAATCTTGTTGATTGGTCTATCTAACTGTCCAGTCTTTGTCTTTAGCTTCACTGATCGCACTAGGCCTCTCTTATCGGGGTAAGTGTCAATTATTTTTCCCATCAGCCATGAACCTCTTGGCGCAGTGGGATCCATAATAATGACCAAGTCACCAACAGCAAAGCTTCTCTTTTGTTTGTTCCACTTTTGTCTTTCCTGTAATAGTGGGAGGTATTCCTTCAACCACCTTTTCCAAAATAGGTCTGCCATATACTGAACTTGTCGCCATCTTTTTCTGGTGTACAGATCTTCCTCTTTGAAAAGTCCGGGTGGCAGCAACGGTTTCCTCTTCAAAAGTAACAGATGATTAGGCGTGAGCGCCTCCAGGTCATTGGGGTCATCTGAAACCTTTGTGATAGGTCGGTCGTTCAAAATGGCTTCAATTTCACACATGATGGTATGCAAGCCCTCATCATCCATATGTTGTTGTTTGAGAACAGAGTAGAGCACTTTCTTAACAAGACGTATAAGACGTTCCCAAGCTCCTCCATGATGAGATCCTGCGGGTGTGTTGAAGCTCCATTTTAGTCCATCTGATAATAAAGCCTTCTGTATTTTGCTGTGGTCCAAGGATGACAATGCTTCTCTGAGCTCTCTTTCTGCACCAACGAAATTTGTGCCGTTGTCAGATCGCAAATGTACTACTTGGCCTCTGCGACATATAAATCTTCTCACAGCATTTATACATGAGCTTGTATCTAATGAATACGCCACTTCAAGGTGTATGGCTCTACTAGCCATGCAAGTAAATATAACACCATAGCGCTTGACCATGTTGCGACCTCTCTTAACCTCAATAGGTCCAAAATAATCAACTCCTGTGTTCGTGAAAGGAGGTAGGTTGGGAATAAGTCTTTCTGGTGGCAAATCAGCCATTTTTTGTTCTCCAAGTTTTCCTTGGTAACGTCTGCACACAACACATTGAGATATTGTTTTCCTGCATGCTGCATTGGCATTTGTGATCCAATATTTCTTTCTAAGTGTAGATAGCATATGGTTTCGCCCAGCATGTCCTAAGAGGGTATGAATGTGTTGTAGAATGAGTTTTGAAACAAACTGATCTTTGGACAGAATCACAGGGTGTTTAACTTCTTCAGGCATGGCTGCCTTACTGAGCCTGCCTCCTACTTTCAACAGCTCATTCTCGAACACAGGGTCCAATCTGGAAATGTCACTGCTGCCTTTTACAGCTTTCCCCTTTTCCAAGTTGCTAACTTCCATTGGGAATCTCTCTCTCTGGCTAAAACGAACAATTTCAATCTCAGCCTTTGAAACATCTTCCACAGTTACTGACTGTCCACCAAGTTCAGCTTTAAGCTTAGTCATTTTTGAATCGTTTAGATCAGAGGCTTGCATTTCTCGTCTGCATCTTGCAAGTTTTAGCAGAGTGTCTTTGAATTTGAGAAACCAAGCTACTGCAATTCTTAGTCTAGTCCAATCTGAAAAGTAGCACAACAGCTGTTGTGTGGCATTCTTTAAATCATTCACAGTTATGACATTCACATGAACATTCTTTTTGACATTTGGGTCATCACTGGAAATTGGGGCTCCACGGTGAGTTTTGGCCATTCCTCTTCTGCCTTCAGAAGAAACTCTGGGCCCTTGATCCATCTCTTACAAGTCAGAAAACGATCTGCAGACAACCCTCTGGAAGCATCATCAGCGGGATTGGTCTTTGAGTTGATGTATCTCCACTGTGAGAGGTCTGTCGCTTCTCTTATGGTAGCCACTCGATTTGCTACAAAGGTAAGAAACCTTGTAGTTTCACTTGCGATGTACTTGAGTACTGTCATGCTGTCCGTCCAAAATACGGATTGTTTCAACTGAAATGAAAGCTCCTTCTTCAGCATTTTGTCGACACGCACTGCTAACACAGCAGCCGTGAGCTCGAGTCTGGGAATCGTAGTTTGTTTCATTGGAGCAACTCTAGACTTTCCTAAAAGAAAGGAAACTTGTGCTCCCATTTTAAATGTTAGTCTAATGTAAGACACGGTTCCATAACCATATTCACTTGCGTCTGAAAAATGATGCAATTGTGCACTTTCTGGCAGTCCAGAGTATTTATCTTTGATGCACCGCAGCACCTTAAACTCCGACATCTTTTTCAGCTCTGCCAACCATTCTTGCCATTGTCGAGAAGTTGTCTGTGGTACTTCTTCATCCCAGCTGATGTTTTTCCTACACATCTCTTGCAGCAACCGTTTAGGTGGGAGAATGAACGGAGCTAAAAAGCCTAAGGGATCATAGATGGAACTAATCACAGATAAGATGCCACGTCTGGTGCATGGGCGTGGTTCCACAGATGTTCTAAACTGAAATGTGTCAGTTTCCACACACCAGTACAGTCCAAGAGCTCGCTCCATGGGCAAGTCATCCTTATCCAAATCTAGATCTCTGGTGGTCTTAGATCTTTTCTCCTCTGCAATAGATGTCAACACTGTGCGACTGTTAGCGATCCATTTTGACAGATGAAATCCTCCTTTCTGAAGCATATTAGCCAGGTCTTGTACCATTTGCATTGCCTCTTCCTTTGATGGTAGTGATTTCAAGCAATCATCCACGTAGAAGTTATGATAGACAGTGTCACACACTATTGGAGGGAAAGAATCTTTGTTATCCTCTGCAGTTTTCTTAAGGGCATAATTAGCGCAACTGGGGGATGAGGTAGCACCAAACAGATGCACCAGCAATCGATGTTCTACTGGATCTTTAGAGCAGTCTCCTTTAGGCCACCACAAAAATCTGAGAAAATCTATGTCTTTTTCTGACACTCTGACCTGGTGGAACATTGCTTGTATATCTGCCATTAAGGCCACATGTTCTTCTCTAAATCTTAAGAGAACTACAAGCAGAGTGTTAGTAAGGTCTGGTCCTTGCAGTAATTGGCTGTTAAGCGAGACACCTTGAAAATCTGCTGCACAGTCAAAAACTACTCTCAATGATTTCTTTTGGGGGTGGTATACTCCATGATGAGGGAGGTACCATGTCTTATTGTCATTACGCTGTAATTGATGTGGTGGAACAATCTCAGCGTATCCTTTGTCGATAACGTCACCTAGAAAAGCTGCATAGTCTTGCTGATATTTCAAGTCTCTTTTGAATTTCCTCTTTAAATTCTGCAGACGCTGCACAGCAATGTTGCGGTTGTTAGGCATAGTGATGTTATCACTTCTGAATGGTAGATCCAAACAGTAATGGCCTTCCTTAAGTTTGACTGATTTCTCCATGATGTCCATGAATTTCAAGTCCTCCCTTGACATTTCAAGTTTTTCCTCCGTTGACTTTTCATTGAAATCCTGATTGTATTGTGAAATTACAGCTCCTCAATTTTGGCAACAGAAATCCTATTTGCAGTTACAATATCACTGTTGTCATTTCCACTTCTTAGCGGTCCATTAACGACCCATCCTAATTGGGTTCGCACAGCGTAAGGTCCATTTTTGCGACTGTTGATAACCTCCAGTGGTTCCATTAGATGGGGAGCGTTCGTTCCTATGAGCAGATCCACGTCCTTGTCAATTTCATTGATTTTGATTTTGTTCAAGTACGGCCATTTCTGTACTTCCTTTTGTTTAGGAGCATTGTTTTTAGACACGGGCATGGTTTGTTGTGTGATTACTTCTGGGAGGTGAAGAAATTGATCACCATCAAGCTTGCACACTTCCAATCCCTTAAATGCACTACAAGTTACAACTTTGTGTTGCCCCATTGTGCGGAGCAGTATTTCTTTACGTGTTCCTGTTAAGTTTAACCGTTTCAATAAATTCTCAGTACAAAAGGTAGCTGTGCTTCCTGGGTCTAAGAATGCGTATGTCTGTACCATTTTATCACCCTTTTGTGATTTCACCTGTACAGGCACAATTGAGAGAACACAATTATCCTCCTGTCCGGCCCCTGTATGGCCACATGATTCCATTGTTACAATAGCACTGCTCACTGGTGCTTCCTGTTGCTGAACTGTTTTGCTCTCTCTTTCTTTAAACTGAATGTGAAGGATGCTGGGGTGTTTGGCATTACACACATTGCAAATGAGCCGCCCTTTACAGTCTTTGCTCATGTGTCCTACTTTTAAACAGCCAAAGCAAATGCCTTTCTCCTTTAGAAAGACAATTTTATCCTTGTGCATCTTCCTTTTCAGCTTGTAGCACTCCCCCAATAGGTGTGCTCCTTCACAGCATAAACAGAGCTCTTTCGAATTGCCAGGTGCCACTTGTGGCTGTTCTGGCTCAATAGCAGCTGCTACAGTAGCAAAACTGCTTCCTTTGTACTTTTGACTTTTGACATTTAAGCTCTTTTTGTCAGTGTCAACTTTGCCTTTGCCTTGAATATCACCAAATAAAGGATCAGACATTATTTTTACTTGTTTCTCAACGAAATTAACCAGATCTGGAAACAGAGCTCTGTAGCCTCTGCGCTCCTGTAGCTCACAGGCCACAACTCTCCATCGCTCTCTAAGTCTGTATGGCAATTTCATGATTATTGATCTGATGTTAGATGTGATATTTAATTCTTCCATATTCTCGATTTCCTCCATAGCAGTACAACATTCCCGTAGAAAGAAAGCAAAAGACTGAAAGTCACTGACATCCTCTGGCTTGATTAAAGGCCAAGCATAAGCCTTTTCCATGTAAGCTGAAGCTATTTTACTTTCATTGCCGAAATGAGTTTTTAGCAGTAATTTGGCTCTTTCGTAACCTTGATTTGGGGGTAAGTATTGACAACTTTTCACAAGCTCTTTAGGTTTTCCTTTAGTATACTGCTCTAAGTAGTAGAGACAGTCCTGGCTATTGTCAGTTTTCTTTTCAATTGAATGTTCAAAAGACTTGATAAATGTTCTATATTCCATGGGATCGCCACTGAACACTGGGATTTCTCTTTCAGGCAACATGGCAGCAACCTGTTGTTTGACTAATAATGCAGTGATTTCATTTTGTGTCCTTAGTAAGCTGTGGATGTTACTTTCACTGTTAACACTACGTGAAGATGGCAACATTAAAATCAGCAGCATTGCTCCTGTTAGTTTGAGATTGACTTTGATGTTGGTGGTCCCTTGTGGTTCTTTGAGGTCTACTGGGTGGCTGAGATTCAGCAGCATCCATTGCTCCAAGTGAGAGAGCTTGCTGTCCTCGATGAGGCCTTTCATCTGGTGTTGTTTCGTATTGTAGATGTGGCTGATGTGTTTGTCTGGGTTCCTTTGGTCGAACGTCCTGTGAATATGCAAGTGTATATGTAGGTTGAGTTGTTGATCTGATCCGAGGCCCTTCCGTGGCCTGCAATGGTGCAGGCTGCTTTTCCTTTGATGTGATATTTGGTTCAGTTAAGGTTTGCTGTTGTTTTGAGTTGACTAGGTAAGCGTTCATGCCATCACCTTTGCTTTTGGCTCCAATAGATACACCACTTCCTTCCAACACCTGCATTTTTGCATTTGCAGCAGCTATATCAGTGTCCATGGCCAATTTTTCTTTTTTCCTTTTTATATTTTCCTCCTCCACCTCCAATGCATGCTTGGCTCCCAGTGCAGCAGCACGCTCAAGCAATGCAGCCTTCTCTGCTTGCGCTTTTCGATAAGCTGAGGAAGTAGTACTTATTCTTGAGATATTCGTTTTTGAGAGTTTTTTGGAAATGTTTGAAATACTGTCTTCTGGATTAACAATAACGTCCTCATTGTTCTCATTATCATCATCATCATCATCATCATTAGCATTAGCAGACAGCCACCGTGTCACAAGACTTACAAACTGATTATTTAAACCTGTTTTTGTTTTAAACCAATAATCCTGCTTTTTATACTCTCCTTCAGGGAGTGGTAATTTAAGCAACTGCTGGTGCGATTCAGCAGCACCTTCACAACTGAGTTTAAACTGTTTCAAACCCATTTGAACCTCTTTCACTTCATTTGTTTGCATATGATTCTCAATTTCTTTTAACAGCTTACTTGCTTTAGCAAATTTAGCTTTTCTCTCCTTTTGAATATTTTCAATGTACATTTGGAACCCTTTTTCCGTCATTGTAATTGGCCTCTTTTCAGTTCCATCCTCCTGGGTTGAAACGGCTTCGGAATCCCCAGCGGGGGGTGCATTGTCTTTATCCAAATCCTCGGCCCCGTCCATTTTAATTTGTCGATGGGCTTATAGTTCATATAATCAAACAGACATCAAACGCAAACGCATACAAAATGCACACATCAATTCGATGGGTAAATTCCTCATTGTCTTTCAACTCGCCACCTAAATACAGCCCAATACTGTTCCAAAACTTCAGGCAGCGTTAAAGAAAGGAAAGGACACACCCACCACAATCAATGTATTCTTTTAGCGTTGCAGATGACGTTCATCCGTTAAATAATGCCGTCGCAATATCTAATTGTCCAAAGCAACGTAAACAATCCAACGAAGTCCTCAAATGAAAACGATTTCCATCCTTCGATGTCCTCACTTGAAGTCCCTCGCTGTCCTCATTGTGAACATAAACGATCCAACGATGTCCTCAATGTCTTCTCCAATCTCCATAGAGATATAGTTCTTACTTTTGTAGTGATTGAACTAAATTTGGCCCAATACCGCCTTCAGTTCGGTCCCGGTGGCGTTTGGACTCACCAAAAGTTTGTTCTTGACGCGCTCGCCTCGCTCACTCCAGCCTGGCTCCTTCCATTGTAGCACTTGTATCGGCAATAATAATAATACCCCAAAGTCACCCTTGTGCGTGTATTTCCTAATTCCTTTTGTTTCTATGTTTGTTTCTTAAATTCCTAAGTGTGTAACGTGCGTGCGGTAAGAACTGTTGCTTCTCTTCGGGTCCAAACACACCGGAGTCGCACACGTGTGTTCATTATATCAATGAGTAGGTGACGTGAACCACCACCAATGCGCCATATGCTCCCTTGTGGCTTGGCAGTGCAATGACACCACCAAATAAGGAATATAAATCAAAAACACCCATATTGGCTCCTACACAGGGATTTTGCTCTTTGGTAACCTTGAACAGAGGGGAGGTGCTGACAACTTTTCACCAGGTCTCTTGGTTGCCCCCTGGTGAACTGCTCCAAGAAATGTAAACAATCATTTGCATTATCAGTTTTAACCTCAACACAATTTTCAAAGGATCTGATGAAAGAATGATACTGAAGAGGATCACCATCAAATGTGGGTATATTTCTCACTGGTAGGGAGGATGCTACATTTTGCTGGACTAACATTGTAGTGATGTCAGTTTGGCGTTGCATGATATTCACAATGTCATTTTGGGTTTCATTATGGCATGTCATATTCAAAGAGGATGCTCGTCCTGTCTGTTGAGCATCATGAATCACTTGTGCTGGTGCTTGAGTGTATAGTGGTCTGAGGTCCGTCTGTAACACTGCCATTTGTTCAGACCTGACAGTTTGTAATGTGTCTTTAAACCTGATGGTCTGTGAGGTTTCCTTTGGTCTTACAGTGACAGCCTGGGCATTAGGGTAAAATTCATTTTGCATGTTATTTTTGTCATTTCTCTGTGGGAAAAATTGACTAGCCTGAGGATTGAGTTGTCTTGTACTCTGAGCCTTGTTCCTTTCCAGATAAGAGTTCATTCCATCCCTTTTGGAGCTGCATTTTGAGTTAGTTTCCAGAACATTGATTTTTGCATTAGTTGCAGCTAGCTCAGTCTCCAGAGCAAACTGTACCTTTTCTTTTCTTAGCTCCTCCTCCTTTGCTTCCAACTGATGTTTCCTTTGTAAAGCCTTCATGCGCTCCACAAGTGCTGCTTTGTCAGCCTCTGCTTTTAGCATGGCCGATGCAGTGGATGATGCTTTAGACACGTTAGAGTGTGTTTTGTGTTGCCTTTCCTTTGGACCTGAAATGTTAGAGGCACTGTCCTCTGGATTGATATCATCAATAACAGCACTTTGTTTAGTCTCAACATCAGTTTCATCAACATCAACATTGCCAACATCATTGTCATTATTTTCCCCTTCATTGTCAGCATTGTCATTATTTTCAATTTCATTTTCAACATCATTATTTTCAACTTCATTTGATTCCACATAAGGGTGCCCAGCAGCAGACAACCAATCCTTTACAGACTCAGTGAAATTACAAAATTTCATCATTGTTGCATTGAAATATGTATTTTGCCTTTTGACCTCCTCCTCGGGCAAATCCATATTTATGAACGACTCATGCATGTCCTTAGCGTCCTCATAACACTTGATGAAGTTGCACAAATGAGCTCGCACAGACTTCACATTGTCAGTAGATTTCATCCAGACACGTATTGGTTCAACGTATTTCTTGGACTGTTTGATTTTTGCGGATCTCTTTTCTTGGCACGTTTGTATGTAAAACGCCAAACCTTTTGGGGTAAACTTGAAGCCCCGTTTAACAGAGGGATCGGGCAGAGCAACATTCTCCTCCACACTTGAAACATTTGAATCAACCAGCTGCTCCATATTGTCTGATTTAGTTCACACAGGCAATTATATTGACACTTCCACGTCGGAGATTTATGAATAAATGTCTTTTCAAGTCCAACAACTCCCAATATTCATCAACATGTAGCGAAAGGGTAATTCAGTCACTCCAAATAAGTTTGCCTTTTTCCAATAAAGCTGACAGATTATCCTTCACATACCAGTGTTATGTTGTTGTGGAGTAGGTTTATGCTGCGTCCATTTAAGCCGTGGGTGGTCCTCCGTTCTCCGATCGTGTCTTTAACAGCTTGATCCAAGTCAATTCAAAGTTTCACAAAAAGTCATTGAGCATTGTCTTTGATCTCCAGATCAAACGCTGGTGCGCCGGCGTGTTCCTTTGTCCTCTGATTAGGGTGATCATCTGTTTGGGCGTGGTGGCTTCCAGTCCAAACGTCCATGCAGTGCAAAAAAATCCAAAACAACAATAAAAGTGTCCGCTTCAATAAGGGCGTTTTTTTACTTTATGTAGTGGCTATTTGTCAACAACAATAAAAACTCCAAAAGGCCACTGAGGCACCAGGTAAAAGTGGATCTTACGCAGATCAGGCGTTTGTAAATGAGCCCATTGTCCAGACAAGGCAGCGACGTTTTTGTGGCATTTATTATCTTCACCAAGTTCACCATGACAAGGACAATACAGCAAGATGGTCAAAATGTTTGCTAGACTCTGGCCCTGATACTGGTAAAAAACCATAGACCTTCCCGGTGCCCACTGACTGCTGCTGTGCCCTGATTGACTTAAGTAAACCCAGCTGTGTGCCCAAATTGACCCATCACCTTCAAAATAAAAGCATTTTAGCTGGAACACAAATTAACTTAAATAATATGTCTGTAAATGAATTAATTCTACAAAACAAATCAAATAAATAAATACATTCAATAAATGTGAAAAATACTGAATAGCTTCCACATTACATTTTACAATAGAACAGAGCAATAATAAACAACATATATCTCAAGGAGTTAAAAAGGCCATTCTGTAAAAATGGGTTTTTAACAGGGATTTAAAACTGGTTAATGATCTGGTTAACCTTAGTTGCTCTGGTAAGCTGTTCCAGAGTCTAGGGGCCTTTATATGGTCACCAAATTAGCCGTATAAATCTCCAGTAGACCCTGGCCAGATGATCTAAGGGTGCGGCCTGGCACATAAGGTTCAACCAAATTACATAAATAGCTAGGAGCTAGACCATTAAGAGCTTTAAAAGTTAGTAATACAATCTTAAAATCAATCCTGAAGGCGACTGGCAGCCAGTGAAGTGCAGCTAAAACAGGGGTTATGTGATCAAATCTCCTGGTACCAGTGATGAGCCTAGCTGCTGCATTTTGAACCAGTTGCAGATGATGAATAAGGTTTTGGCTGAGACCAGAGTATAGTGCATTACAGTAATCAAGGCGAGAATACATTAGAGCATTCACAACAGTTTTAAGATTGTCTATGGAAAGAAATGGTTTGATTTTATAAATGTTACTTAAGTGCATGAATCATGTTTGTACCACCTTTTTTATTTGGCTTTCAAACCGGAGTTCGGAGTCGAATTGGACACCCAGGTTCCTTGCAACGGGAGTCACATTAGTTGCCAAGAGGCCAAGACTGTCTAAAATGGTGGTTTGTGAACTGAGGGGACCAAAAAGATGAGCAATGTATTTGCATAATACAAATGCTCTGTGATCAAACGTGCTAATGACCACCTATTACCTGCCATTGAACAGCTAGATCACCTGTGCATGTCTACATTATCATCATTAAAGGTGTGCTTCCATTGTTTTGTGGGAAGGAACAACAACAAATGGCTCATTTGCAATTGCTTGGTCTATTCTTTGCCAAACATATGAAATCCGTGTTAACGGAATCGCGGACGGAATCGCGGAAATGACCAATAAAAATGGAATTGGAATAAAACACGGAATATTGCAGAATTTGGAAAAAAAAAAAAAAATCGCGGTAAAATATTTTTTTTTACCGCGAATTTTTACAAATCCACGGGACACCACCATTTTGCATGGCCACATCCTACTTTATAAACAGTAAAATCCACGTAGAAATAGTCTTAGAAAGACGATAGAAACAATAATACATGCGCGACGCCATTTTGCGCATGCTCAGACCGAAGTCACCGAATTATTTTGGGAACATTTTTGCGTATAACACAACAAGGGCCATGTATGGACTGTTATATCTTGAACATTTATTCATTTCCACTTACCAGACACTTTTTTTTATGGTAAAAATGAGCATAAAAAGCAAAATACAGAATTCAGAAATATTAAAATGGAAAAAACAGAATTTGGGAAAAAATAAAACGGAATTGGGAAAAAAATAAAACGGATTTCATATGGCTCTACCCTGGACACGGGACTGTCAAAGTTTGACATAGAGTACAGGGCATTACAGTAATCTAGACTAGAGCATTAACAACACTTTTAAGATTGTCAGTGGATAGAAACAATTCTATCCTAGAAATGTTTCTGAAATGCAGGAAAAAGGTCTGTACAACCGCTTTTACCTGGGTCTCAAAACAGAGCTCAGAGTCAAATACAACACCCATTGTCGTTGTGTTGTGTTTGGGGGTTTAAAGAACAGTGGGTTAAATATCACTTACCAACAACAAAGCAGCATGCTATGTTAGGATAGTACAGCGGACTACTGAGCACTACAGAAAATGCCACAGTTAAAAAAATATATATATATATTATTGTAGCAACTACTTCTTCCCAATATTCAAAACCATATAGAAGTGGTGCTATGAGGCTGAGCTTCGGCAGATACTGTGTGACGCGTTTCCAAGCAAAACCAGAGAACTTATTGCAGTTAAGGTGAATTTATTCATACAAAATAATAAGGTCCAAAAATGTTGCTGAAAAGTAAATGAATGAAATGTAGGCTAAACGTATAAAGCAAAACGGTCAACAGAAAATATTGAGCCTAGCTCACCCCCATTCTCTCACTGAATGCCCAGCAGCCTGAGACACACACCTGAAATAAACTAAAAGGTAATGAACAGACACACAGCAGGAGCTAATCAGTTGATTACTGTGGGAAGTGGGACATCAAACCAAAGCGTGGGAAAAACCAAACAAAAATAAAATGGCAAGCAAAATATACATTTTGGCCCCTACAATACCGGCCCCTAATTATTATGCAACAAATAATAATTACACAATCGTAAGTGGCACTCAAAGCAATACGAAAGCGATTTTTTTTAACGCAAAGTCTTCTTCTTCTTTCTTCAAGAACAGTGTATAGTGTAGTGAGTGTAGTGAATCAGTAAGGTGTAATTCAAGGGGCAAAAAGGGGCAAAGGTCAGTGTCAAGGGCATGGGGTAAAAAGGGTGATTTCGAAGTCAATTTTCTCAATTATCTTCCGTCTCCTGTAGCAAGCAGATTTTGGTGATGGGTCTGTTCAAAAAGCCGGTCTTGGTCTTAATTCGAACTTGACGTACGAGTCCTCTTCTGTCCAGAATGGTCTCCACAATTTTCCCAGTTAGCCAGGAGTTCCGAGGCGCCGAGTCATCCACTATGATCACGAGGTCTCCTGGTGTGAAGTTGCGTCTGATGTTAGACCATTTTTGCCTTTCCTGTAACTGGGGAAGATATTCTTTGACCCATCTTTTCCAAAATAAATCCGACATATATTGAACTTGCCTCCACCTGCGGCGAGCATATATGTCTTCCTTCTGAAACTGTCCTGGTGGCATGGAAGGTGCAGTCTTCAGAAGCAGAAGGTGGTTCGGGGTAAGTGCTTCAAGGTCATTGGGATCTGTAGAAGCCTTGGTGATCGGTCGGCTATTGAGGATAGCTTCAACTTCACATAGAATGGTGTGCAGACTTTCCTCATCAAGATTTTGCACATTAAGTGTGGAATTGAGCACCTTTCTCACCGATCGAATCAGTCTTTCCCAAACACCTCCATGGTGTGAGCCATCAGGGGGATTGAAGATCCAATTGATTCCTTTCTGGAGCATTGCATTGTGAATTTGGGCTTGATTCCAACTTTGAATCGCCTCCTTCAACTCACGTTGAGCTCCCACAAAATTGGTCCCATTATCAGATCTCAGTTCTTTCACTTGACCACGTCTGGCTGTAAAACGGCGAAGGGCATTGATGAACGAGTCTGTCTCAAGTGATGATGCCACTTCAATGTGAATCGCTCTTATAGCCAAACACGTGAATATGACACCGTAGCGTTTCACAATACTCCTGCCACGTTTCACTCCAAAGGGTCCAAAATAATCGACTCCAACAAACGTGAATGGAGGTTCATCAGGAGAGATTCTGTCCAGAGGCAGGTCTGCCATCTGCTGTTGTCCAGGAATAGCGTTTATGCGGCGGCAAACAACACATTTTGACATGATTCCTGGAATTGCATCATCCCAACCAATCTTTTTCATACACAAATTTTGCAGGATCTTCTTTGCAGTCAAGACTACCGGTGCCAACATTCCTAGGGGGTCATACACTGAACTGACTGCAGAAAGAATTCCCCTTCTTGTGAGAGGTCGGTTTTTCAAGAGGATTTTAAACTTGAAGACGTCCGATTGTACGCACCATTGTACTCCTAACACTCTTTCCACAGGCAGATCGTCATGATCCAAATCAAGGTTCTTCACTTCCTTTGCTCTCTCTGTTTCAGGTATGACAGCCAAGACTTGACGACTGTTACTCATCCACTTGGTAAGTAGAAAGCCTCCCTTGAAACAGATTGCTCGTAGTTCATGATACAGAGCGATTGCATCTTCCTCTGTAGCTGCTGACGTCAGGCAGTCATCAACGTAAAAGTTGTTCATGATAGTATTTACGGCCTGAGCAGTGAACTGGTTGACGTTGTCCTCAGCACATTTCCTAACGGAAAAGTTTGCGCAGCTGGGCGAGGAAGTTGCTCCAAATAGGTGTACGGTCATTCTGTATTCCACCATGTTCTGACTGTAGTCTCCATCTGGCCACCAGAGGAATCGTAACAAGTCACGATCTTCAGTAGGTACTTTCACCTGGTGAAACATTGCTTCTATGTCGGCAGCGATGACAACCGGTTCCTTACGGAACCTGGCCAAGACTCCAATCAAAGAACTGGTCAGGTCTGGCCCCTGTAAGAGCTGAGAGTTCAGTGAAACTCCCCGAAACGTCGCTCCACAGTCGAACACCACTCTGAGTTTTTTCTTTTGTGGATGAAAAACCCCGTGGTGTGGTAGATACCATTTTCCTCCATCACTGCGTTCCAAGACATCGTCAGGTACCTTCTCAGCGTAACCTTTAGATATCATGTCAGACACAAACTTGGTGTATTCAGAATGAAAAGAAGGATCTCTATTGAATCTTTTCTTCAAGTTCAGTGTGCGTTGTTCTGCAACACTTCTGTTGTCAGGCATGCATATCTCCCTTTGTTTTAAAGGTAATCCAATGCAATAATGGCCATCGACAAGTTTGGCAGACGTTGAGACTAAATTCAAGAACTGTTGGTCTTCTCTTGAATGTTCTTGGTCATCTCTGATGCACTCAGGAAAGTCGATCTTGAACTGCTGTTCCCACAGTTGATCAAGTTTCACAACTGATATCCGATTGGCACTTATCACTGACTGCTCCTGCGCATCATCAGTCTTTCCATCTAATGGCCCATTAACTGTCCAACCAAGCATGGTTTTTACAGCGTACGGTCCATCTCCCACACTCCGGATGACATCCATTGGCTCCAGTGCTTTTGGTACGTCTGAGCCAATCAGTAGCTCTACCTCAGAGTCAAGTTCAGGTAAGTGAACATTCCTTAAATGAGGCCACTGATCGATGTCATTTTGCTGTGGGATGTTTCCTTTGTTCACAGGCATAGTCCTGTGCGTATATATGCCTGGAAGATTACAAAAGTCGCTGCTGTTCAGTCCAGCCACTTCTAGGCCTGAAACAATGTGTGTTTCAATAACCTTCTTCTGACCCATAGTTCTCAACAAGATATTCGATCTTCTTCCTTGAAGGTTGAGTTTAGCCATTAGCCCCACTGTACAGAACGATGCCGTGCTACCTGGGTCAAGGAATGCATATGTATGCACTGTTGTGTTCCCCTTCCTGGCCTTTACCTGAACCGGCACTATGGCAAGCTTGCAGTTGTCTTCACCGGCCCCAGTAAGACCACTTGTCAGCACGGAAGCCATGGCTCTGTCTTTGGTGGTTTCCTTTCCTTCAGCTGGGTCTTTATTCCATTCCTTGGTTCTTTGGTAGATATGTAGCATTCTGGGATGCTTCAAACTACAAACGCTGCAACTGAGTCTCTTTTTGCAGTCTTTACTGATGTGTCCTTTGCACAAACAGCCAAAGCATATTCCATTTTCTTTTAGAAAAGTGAATTTCTCATTGTGTGTCCTCTTTTCCAATTGTGGACACAGTTCAAGAGCATGTCCACTGTCACAAAATAAACAGCTCTTCAGAGTAAACTGACTTTCCTTCGTTCCTTTTTCTTTTGCAGCCATCACAGTGGTTGCAAACGTACTTCCTTTTGTTCTGGGAAGCGGTTGTGACCTGGACTTTCTTGTGTCCTTACTCACTGGAGTGTCTTTGATGTCACCAAAAATGGGATCCGTTATGATCTTGACTTGTTTTTCAAGAAAAACAACAACGTCCTTGAAGCTTGCTCTTCGGTCGTGTTTCTCCTGGAAATCACATACCACGGTTCTCCATTTATCTCTTAGTCGGTAGGGCACCTTCTTAATGATTATCAACAAATTAGAAGGCATATCAAGCTCATGCATGTAGTTGTCATCCTCCATGGAATTACAACATCCCCGTAGGAAGAGAGTGTATGCTTGCAGAGCTTTAGTGTCATCAGGTTTAATTGACGGCCATGAAAGAGCTTTCTCAATGAAGGCTGTAGCGATTTTATGCTCATTGCCAAAATGCTCTTTCAGTAGAGACTTAGCCTTCCTGTATCCTCTATCCGACATCATGTGTAGACAACTCCTCACAAGTTCCCTTGGTTGTCCTCGGGTGTACTGTTCCAGATAATAGAGACAATCTGTGGGATTTGAGTTCTTGGTTTCAATGCTATGTTCGAATGATTTTAAGAAAGTGTGATATTGAAGTGGGTCACCATCAAAAATGTAAACTTCCTTCTTGGGCATAGAAGACAGACTCTGTTGTTGTACGAGTAAAGCTGTGATTTCGTTTTGTTTCTCCATGACAGAATATATATTATTGTTGTCTTGTTCAATTGGACCTGTGGTGTTCATTTGGCTTGCCAAGGGTGCTGCAGTGCGAGACCGGACGGCCGGAGCCACAGCTCCCCCGGTGGCAGTGACCACTGGCACTGATGCCCCAATAGCCATTGTTGTTGTGTTTGCTGTCAGTGAATGGACCGGAGCCACAGCGCCACCTGTGGTTGTTACAGTTGGTGCTGGTGCATGCCTGGCAACACTGGGTTGTGAGGGGACCTGTCCCAGTGTGGGTTGTGAATGTGGTGTGGAAACAGTTGCCCGCTGTCCCTTCTCAAAATATGACATCATTCCATCTGTCACTTTAGACTTAATAGAAACACCAGATCTCCTTGAACCTAGTACTTTCATTTTTGCTACATTAGCAGCCATGCTTGTATCCAGCTCCAGCTGCTCCTTTTGCCTTCTTAGCTGCTCATTTTGTCTTCTTAGCTGCTCCATTTGTACCTCCAGGTCATGTCTCTCCTGGATCATTTTTTGCTGAACAATGAGAGCAGCCATTTCTGCCTCAGCTTTCAAACGTGCTGATGCTGTACTTGAAACTTTAGATCCTTTTGTTTTCTTGCTTATATTTGACGCACTGTACTCAGGTTGAATCGTTTCCTGTAGGTCAAATATTGCAGATGTTGCCTTATGTGACTGGGACGGGTGGTGCTGTTGAGCATTAGTGCGTGGCATTTCATCCTGCTGCCCAGCATTAGTGTGTGGCATTTCCTCCTGCCCAAGAGGTAGCTCCTCTTCACTTTCCTCCTGCGGCCCAACAGGTAGCAGGCCTTCCTCTTCAGTTGCAATAGCTCCAGTATCTGCCTTTGCAGGAATGGATTCAGTATCTGCCTTTGCAGGAATGGATTCATCAGCAGTACTTTTTTGCTGCATTGACATTCCAAGACCAACAAGCCATTGCATCACATCAGATATGAAATCTGTATTGTGTTTTGTAACGCGTGCAAACCATACATTTTGAGTTTCCAGTTCCTCCTGTGGAATCAATACAATGAGTGAATCATGTGCTGCTTTTGCATTTTCATATACATTTTTCAGATCCTCCATTGTGCTTTGCACATCCTTTGCATTTTCATCATTTTTCATTAGCCCTTTAATTTCATTTGTGAGCACTTGAAGTTGTTTCACACATGAGTGGCGGTCTTTCTGCACCTTTTCAATTTTATTAGCCAGCGCTTTGGCCGTGAGCTTGACCGTCCTCCGTGACTCCTCCTCCATTTGTTCCGGATCCATTTCCTTTTTGTCGCTCTTTGTGACGTTTATATCACTCATTTTGACATTTGTACTTTTGACAACATGTACAATTCATCCAGAATACACAGCAGCAATTGAACATCACCCCAGATATTGCACATTCACCTTGGCAACTTTGGCAAGGCGATTTCCAATTCAACAGAGCAGCACACAGTGGAACGAGCGCAGCAGCGCCGTATAAGGAGCGCCCATATATGGAGCGCAGCAGCCAAACCCAGTCCGACGCTCACGCAATCCTCGCTGCCACCCAGTGCGCACAACAACAGCCAAAACCAACAACAACAGTCCCCAATGGACAAGCGGCAGCACTTCCAACTGTGTTCAAACAATGAACAACAAATACACAGAAGGAACCTGCAATGCGAATATATTTCTCACCGCTTCTGAAGGCTCAAGGCTGTGATGCGCTGCTGCTGTCACACAAACATTTCCACCGCAGCCGCGGTCAATCAATGTGGCTTCATTCAGAGTCACAGAGGGGCAACATAAAGTCCAAATGTTGCGATGTCCATTTCCATCATGTTCCGATCCAAATTCATTCATTTCAGAACTTGCTCCATTTTCCATTTAACCCCAAAACCCCACGATCAAATGTCCAGAACTCCCGTGATTCAAATGTCCATTAATTTCATTTCCAATCCATTGAATCCTGGTCCATAGATGAGTCGTGGTGCGGGTTACTTTCTGTTGACAATATTGTAGCAACTACTTCTTCCCAATATTGAAAACCATATAGAAGTGGTGCTATGAGGCTGAGCTTCGGCAGATACTGTGTGACGCGTTTCCAAGCAAAACCAGAGAACTTATTGCAGTTAAGGTGAATTTATTCATACAAAATAATAAGGTCCAAAAATGTTGCTGAAAAGTAAATGAATGAAATGTAGGCTAAACGTATAAAGCAAAACGGTCAACAGAAAATATTGAGCCTAGCTCACCCCCATTCTCTCACTGAATGCCCAGCAGCCTGAGACACACACCTGAAATAAACTAAAAGGTAATGAACAGACACACAGCAGGAGCTAATCAGTTGATTACTGTGGGAAGTGGGACATCAAACCAAAGCGTGGGAAAAACCAAACAAAAATAAAATGGCAAGCAAAATATACATTTTGGCCCCTACATATATAATAAGTACGCATCTTTATCACATTATGTGGACACGAATCCTAAGACTTCAGGTGGCCACTCTTCCTGATGCCCAGTCTTCCTGGTGCCCAGATTTCTCTAGTGAAATTGATTGAAATTTGATGCCAATACTTTTGTACTTTTACTCAAGTACATTTTGAATTCCAGACTTTTACTCGTAAGGGCGCGCTCCCACCAAAACATGGTCGGCTAGCGTTAAACGCAGGTTGTGTGCGGCCACAGTTTTTTTGCAGCAAGCGGATTCTAAAAAACGTGAGTGACCCACCTGTCACTCACTTTCAAGACCCTCCCCGTAGCCCGCACCGCCTTCTGCCTTGAGCACCATGGTGCTTCCTGAGTCTTGGGACGGTCCACCTTCGACTCACCCGATTGGACAGAGGGGGAAAATCAGCTCCTGCCTCCAGCAGTTTTATGCTTCAAATGGACAAGTCGTGTAGAGCGGATAAATGCAAGGTCTGCGCGACAGGCGGAAAGATCCGCTCTTGCGTGAATCCACGCATTTACATTGACAAAGCATTGGCAGATTCTGCCCCAGAGGTAAAATAAAAGTGTGGTGGGAGCGCGCCCTAACAGAGTATTTCTATATTGCAGTATTGATACTTTTACTTAAGTAAAACATTTTAGTACTTTTTCCACTACTGACTATTTGAAATAGCAGATCTACAAGCTCACAACATGTTGCTATGCAGTGCGTTGTGAGCTTGTTGATCTGCTTTTTCAAAACATTTTCATACATAATGATAAGGGTAGTGCACTTCTAAAATTAGGATTTGGGTTTTGGTCAATTGATTTAGTTTGTTTTCATTACATTATATTGACACGACGCTGTCACCGCATCCTGCAACAGACGGGCCCATGCAGAGCCGGTCCATCGATTGGTTGTGAAATCGCCCTGACAACCAACAACAACCAATAAAACCCACAACTGTCCCTTCGGACTATAGGATCTATTCTAAACTACGGGCTCTATGGGATTCTAAAACTTGAGCGTCGAGTCACTCAGGCTTGAGGCTTTGAGCACAACAAAACTGTGTCTTTGTATTTTAGTTATGAACAAAGTCTTGCTGAGAGCAAAATGAACGGCCCAAGGTAAGGGTAATGCTTTACAAAGTTGTAAGAGGAATCCCTTCATCTGACTGACCATCTTGTCTGCGTCTGATGAAAAGTGAAAGTAAATGAAACAGTTGCATCATGATCCATAAATTAACGAGCCTCGCGTCGAGTCATTCATATCATTTATTAATTAATTGAGCTCATAGGTCTCTCTGGAAGGCATTGTAGTGATAGATAACTTTAATCTCACTCAGTATTATTGAGAGATTGTTGAGAGCAACAAGCAATCTTTGTGGATTTCTCATAAATAAATATAAACACCTTTAGCAATACAAACTAGTCTAGTCTAACTCTGAGTTGATGGCTTATCATGTGTTTGGCTATTGTTCTTGAGGTGATAATTAATGGCTGCAGGCGACGGAATTCACACATTAACTCAACGACCTGCCATTGAACGTAGATCACTGAATTGAGTAGTATTCATGTCATAGCACAGCAAAATATTGAATATTTAATACAGTTTGTGTCTTCAATGCCAAGTTAATACTATTCTGTAATAGATACAGGAATGCTCGCTGTTAACACTGCTATTATATCTGATAAGCCTAACCAGCATTTATTTATAACAATCCTTGCACTATGAATGGTACTGCAATTTGTAGTGTTAGCCTGGCTCCACCCCCTGAATCGCTTGCCTCACAATCAGGGTCTGGTGACGGTGCCGAAACGGGTGTTTCTCGGTTGAAAATCTGTACGACGAATCGGGATCGGGATAATTCAGTATGAACCAATCGCCAGAGTCCAACTTTGACCACGCCCCAACCTCAGAAAACGGCTGTACTGAGAGGGCTTTCAGACTGAATAATGGAGTGAAACAAAATGAAAATTCAGGCTGAGTGTCAGGCTAACTCAGTGTTACTGTGAAACTGGGCCTGAGTGGGCCTGGACGAGTTTGTGCGGGGTATAAACGTGCGCGAAGCGCGCGCAATTTTTTAACAGTAATATGTGAGCGCGTGTGCCGTGCGTGTGGGAGGAACTAGGGAGGGAATAGTTATAGTATACCCTCCAAAACAATCTAGAACACACCACAGCCCCCACCCCAAAGTGTCCATTCTTCCTGGTGCCCTCATTCCCTATAGTGCCCACTCTTCTCTAGTGTCTGTCCGCCCCCCACCCCCACCGCAAAGTGCCCACTCTTCCCGGTGCCCAGAATGTTTTGGTGCCCATCTTTCCTGTTACATACCGAACCCTGGTAAACTTAATTGAACCTTAACTTTACTTTATTTAATTAACATATTTATTTGGTCGGGGCAGTACACATGAATGAACACAAAACAGGTGTAAATACAGAACATGAGTAGCCTAAGCGTAAACATGCTGAATTTAGCGTAAGCTACTATCCATATAGTCCCCCAAAAAACATGACAACAAACAGACCACAATATAACAACAATTCAACATAAGTTAACAACAACACTCAGAGACGTCAACAATACAGTCAGAAATTACATTTGCAATGTAGGTTTCTTTCTGGGTCTTCATATTGAGCAAGGTAGCGTAACGTAGGTATAGGCTAGCCTAGCCCTGAAACACTGTCTATACTTGTTCCTGTCTTGTGAAAATGTTACATTTACAACCAGTACATCTACATAAAATAAACGTTCACATTTCAAATATAAAGTGCTGACCCCATGGCCATGGATGTAACAAGTTAAAATGCCTGGGTCTAAGTACCCGTATCTTCTGTATTGTTCAATAATAAGCTTGTTTAATCCGATCGCTAGCCATTTTCTCCGAATCTTCTATATATGCTTTCAACTACGCGCCCCTATCGGTTGGGAGGTGTATTATACTCTGATACATTATTATTTAAAAAAAAATGAAAATGGCCGCAGATCAGATTAAAAAGCTTTTTATTTAACAATACTGAAGATACGGATACTTAGACCCAGGCGTTTCAACTTGTTACATCCGTGAGGTCAGTACTTTATATTTGAAATGTGAACGTTGATGTAGATGTACGGGTTGTCAACGTAACATTTTCAAAAAAAGAGGAACAAGTAGCACCATGACTCTTGTGACAGACGAGCGTCATGAACCATGGCTAAGCCTATAGCCCCCTTACGAACCTCTCCCTCCCGTAATGGGGCTAGGACGATATAGCCTAAGTTTCAACTAGAGATTAAAACTGTGAACGAAGAGTGTCCACATGTAACCAAATGGACTTGACGGTGAACTTTTATTAAAATGAAAACAATCAGGCATTCACCAAGGCAGCCATGTTTTTATGACTTCAACATGGATGCTGCGATCTGACTGTTTAACATTCAAATGACACGAAAAACGATACATCAAAACACTAAAATCGTCGGTAAACTAGTACAAGTGATCAATGATTGGATGAAATGTCATAACATGGAAAACTACACTTTTGCAACGTCATTCACTCACCGTTAAGCTACTGTAAATAACTTTTATGAGTTGTATGTAAAGTGTTATAGGTTAAAGTTACCTGTCACAGATGAGTCACAGATAAGTCCATATCAGCAGGAACATGTTGATATAAATACCCATCGACGCATTATGACATTATGATCATTATGTATGCTCCTTCGTCGTGTGGAATGTAGTTTTTAGTCCATGGAATGGTTTGGCTAGTCGAAGTCCTTCCTCCTTTAGTCTCTTAGATAACTTAGAATTGATAGATCCACCACAGAGAACGGACTATATTCATTGTGTATGAACACATTATCGACCGATAGATCATTGTTTGTTTTGTCCTCCAGCGCGGTCGGAGCGGGGAAGAGAAAACTCACCACAATCCTGCTCTTAGCTGTGTTCCGTCAGCAACGATAAGGTGGCAACAATAAGACTTCCGGTGGACGATCTCTTCAGAATAAGAGTACCCTCTAGAGCAAAAAGGAGCCATTGAAAAACGGTTAATTTGCACATTAAAACTATAAATTAAGCATTTAAACGACATATTATGTTTCTATACAACACATATTATGTTTCTGTGTAACAAAAAGGGATTTAAAACATTAATAATTTATATAAATGGATAAATGCTGTTCAAAGGAGTGCATAGCCTATACAAATTGGACACTGCACAGGAGACGGCTCCGCGAGGCAACACTTTGGACATACGCACGCGTTCAGGGAGACCTCCTCTACAATACCACACTCTCCGCTAAGCGGGAGAGGTGTAAAAAAAAGTGTGGCGGGCCGTCCAGTGAGGTCAGAGGTCAGAAAAGTGCCACTTTCAGACAATAGTGGGCGCTGCACAGGAGCCGTCTCCTGTGCAGCGCCCACTATTGTCTGAAAGCGGCACTTTTTGCCACTTTTCTGACCTCTGACCTCACGGGACGGTCCGCCACACTTTTTTTTACACCTCTCGGGCTTATCCGAGAGTGTGGTATTGTAGAGGAGGTCTCCCTGAACGCATGCGTATGTTCAAAGTGTTGCCTCGCTGAGCGGTCTCCTGTCCAGTGTCCACTATTGTCTGAAAGTGGCACTTTTCTGACCTCGGCCGCACTGGGCGGCCCACCATCTTTTTTTTCTATCAAGTTCAGGGGCGCTCAGTTATGGAACAGCACATATACTACAAATCTACCAATATGTCTTTAATCTTTTCTTTTTATACTGTGTCCATGTTGTATGTATGTTGTTAAATAATATACGTTTTAAATGTATTTTTCTGATTACATTCTTATTTGTATTGTATTTTATTTTTTAAATAGGTGAGATCAACTTAATAAACACTATACTTTTTTTAATTTATCTTACCTGCACTGCATCTACTATTATCATTTGTAGCATATTTTGTTGTTGCTTTTATCATTGTTCTTTTGCTCCTGCAAATAAACAATATTGTATCATAATAATTTTCAAAAAGAAAACACATATATCTCAACACACACAAATGAACACAATATCCAAGTGCAAAACAGGATCAGAAACTGTGCACATTTAATGGGGATCAATAGCCAATTTAAATCTGGAACAACCTCACTTAGAAGTGCTATAGCAGTCCTACATTGGTTCTCAAAGTGGGGTCCGGGGACCCCCAGGGGTCTTTGGGATGGTTCCAGGGGGTCCCCAGCAAAAGTAGTTAACCACTTTATCCATTTATAAGTTCGCTATTTTAGATATAGCAGATCTACAAGCTTGCAGCGCGTCACTTTGTGCCGTGCTTGTAGATCTGCTATTTTTTAACATTTTTGAAAAATCTTGAAATTCTTTTGAACTTTTTCATTTGCAACACAAATCTTCTCTTCTGGGGGTCCCTGGCACAAGATATTTTCAAATATAATACAAATCATAATACGATACAATAATATAATACAATTATATATCAATTTGGGGGTCCTTGACATGAAAAGGTTTGAGAACCACTGCTTTAGTGTAAGCCATTTAAAAGACATACATCATAAATGTATTTTTTCAATAAATGTGTGTCTTTTAAAAAAAACTGGCAATTAGAAGTGTTCTAGTATGCGCAATTTAAAAGACATACATCATAAATGTATTTTTAAAATAGATTTGTGTCTTTTAAAAAACATTACAAATTCGTGATCTTATTTTGAAGGCAACCGGAAACCTTATTGTTGCTAGCTCAAAAACCGGATGTCCTATCGTTGCTGACGGAACGGAGCTCCAGCTCTTGTCGTCATTGTGCGCGTGCACAAACGAGCGCGAGAATGTCACGGGACCGCGGCCGCTCGCCTGAGCTCCGCCCCTCAACTTCTCGGTGCGTCCAAAACTATGGTCCAAAACATAGGTCCAAAATAATCGCCCGCTGTGCATATTAACTCTATGGTGCATACACGATTCGCTCGGCTGTGATGGGGCGACCACAACGTCATGACGTTGGTCTTTTGAAAAAAATATCATTGGGCAGAATTGTTGGGTAGAATTGCTGAAACACTTATATTTTTACATTATGTTATATTATATTTTATATTATATATTGTATTATTATTATAATTATAATTAAAGAATACATAAATGTAATAATAATAATAATAAGGGTAATAATAATAATAATAATAATAATAATAAATATAGCTGCAAGCAGCAATAAGCGGTTTCGAGGACAGGGCAGAAAAGACAGTGAGAGGGTGAGAAAGAGGCAGAAAGAAAGACAGGCAGACAGACAGTGAGAGAGTGAGAGAGAGGCAGACAGACAGACAGACAGACAGACAGACAGACAGACAGACAGACAGGCACACAGTGAGAGAGTGAGAGAGAGACAGACAGACAGTGACAGAGTGAGAGAGAGGCAGACAGACAGACAGACAGACAGACAGACAGACAGACAGACAGACAGACAGACAGTGACAGAGTGAGAGAGAGAGGCAGACAGACAGACAGACAGACAGTGACAGAGTGAGAGAGAGGCAGACAGACAGACAGACAGACAGACAGACAGTGACAGAGTGACAGACAGACAGACAGACAGACAGACAGACAGACAGACAGACAGACAGACAGACAGACAGAGGCAGTGACAGAGTGAGAGAGAGGCAGTGACAGAGTGAGAAGAAGTGAACATGCATTAATTAACAAAGTCATGATTTTTGTTCAGTAAATTATATTTGGACTGGTTAAATTGGGGTTTGAACCAGGGACCTACAGACTTGCGGGTAGACAGTGTAACGGATAAGGATAATTCCTTTAACAGGTACGTTCCTTGCGGTCTTGTTTCCAATGAGGGCCTGTGAGCAATTAGGGGTTAAGAGTCTTGCTCAGGGACAAATTTCATTTCATCGACACATTTGCTGGCCTGGCCGGGAATCGTACCTGGGGCAACCAGGGCCTCTGGCTCTGGCGGGCTCACTAACCACTCAGCTATGGCCGCAGTACTGACTGAGCCATTGGATAGACAGAATTGGATTTCATATGTGGTAAGTTATCATACAGCATGGGTTGCTTATTATATACATACAAGCTCATAATGCGTCACATTGTAGATCGGCTGTATGTGGTTACTGTAGGTGTTGTATTAATAATTACATCCGCAAAGTAACAAGTAACTAAAGCTGTCATCTGCTGTAATTGTAGTAGAGTAGAGTAACAAAGTAAAAGTGCCTAAAAATTGTACTGTGCATGTGACAGGTGTGATTGGTGATAAGTGAGAGGGGTGGATCCAATCCATGGGAATAGGGGGAATTCCAAATGATGATCACCTCAACACATTGTTGGGGACAGGGATCGAATGTTATTGTTTAAAAATTGCACATGTCTGAATTAACAGGGTCATGTTTTGTACAATGCAATTTAAATGTAAACTGTAATGAGTGGGATTTGAACCAGGGACCTTCGGCACATGAGGCTCACACTTTACTGGTCGAGCTATTGAATCCACAGCCTCAGACAGTGAGAAAGGAGAGTCCAACAAAACAAAACAAAAGGGCGAATGAAGTACGTCATACATTGAAAATAACTACTTTCAAGTATGCATTTCACGTTATCTTTATCAATTGCACATGTATTCATTGATACAGTCATGTTGTGTGCAATGCAATTATAATGAAGTCTACATGAGGTGGGATTCGAACTGGCAACCCTGTGGTTTCAAGGCAGATGATTAAGCGATCAAGCTATTGAACCAACACACCTGAACCTGTGAAAGAGGGCCTCACACATTTATTTGACACAGTTTCACGCAAATTGCTCAGAAATCCTGGATTTAAATGTTTTTCAAACTGCTCAACATTGCAGACAATCTAAGGGCAGAGCTTACTGGTCAAAGTGATACATGTGTTCCTCATGAGTCAAGGCACATGTGTAAGCAGGTTTAACGGCTGTCGGCCAAACGAGGCATGACTTTTGCCTGTTTAAAGTTTGCATTTTCAAAAAATTGCTATAGCGCCCCTCTTTGACCAATTGGAGTAAGATTGGTTTCAGTGATACTTGGAATGACCCTCTACAATATTGCAAAGTGTCAAACAAATGTGAGTCTGCATGTATGTGTTAGGGGCAGATGAATAATTGTCATAAAACTGCAATTTTCATTGGCTTATAAAAGCTTAACGTTTTCACTTATGGAAAATCCGCTTGCTCACGTCTGTCGGCATTGGTCCAAAGTTCATGTGTAGACAGTTTCGTACAGATTGCTCAAAAATCCCAGGAGGAGTTAGATTTTTACTGCTTGTTACTGCTTTTCATAGAATTCGAAATGGTGGGAGATCTAAAGGTCAGAGGTCAAAAGTCAAAAAGTGAAAGTTGTTAGGCATGAGGAGACGCATGTGTGCATCGAAGTTTCATGGCTAACTTTTTCCCCCTCTATACCTATTTGCCTACAGGCGGACCCCCTGTAGTAACTCTGAGGACCCCCTAGGGGTCCCGGACCCCCTGTTGAAGACCCATGGATTAGGTCTCAGTAAACAAAGCACTGAAAAACAGACAGATTCTTAGAGAGCCATCTGCTGGTCAAATCAAGTAATAGCAAGTTCTTACTTTGTGACAAAATAAAGTGGCCTATACGTACATACATAATATAATCTGCCGAGGTTTGTAACCAACTTCACTTTTTCTGACAGCCAGACTCTTTTAGGGAAGAATAATAAAAGAACAAAAACTATGCTTTTCTCAGCAACAATGGCACTTGGTTGACATGCATTTGTTTGCTACAACAGGTAACCTGCACATGAAAACTGGAATTATTCAACATGAATAATAATAGACTGACAACGGCCTGTGTCACCATCCATCACCCTTCAGTATTCGGAAGCATATCTGATATAATGAGATCAAAGAAAATGACATGTACACTGTCTAGGAGTAACATTTTTTGTCAAATTATTGACAGTGTGCGTGTCCTTTTCTTTGATGTCATTATCCGCAGTGGTGGAAAAAGTACTCAATACTGCAATGTAGAAATACTATGTTAGAATCAAAAGTCCAGAATTTAAAATTGACTTGAGTAAAAGTACCAAAGTATGGCATCAAAATGTACTGTAACTAACGTAGAAAGTACGCATTATGAAGAATGTCCCATTACAGATGGGGATGTTGGAACTGGACATCTTTATTTGGCTCTAGCCCTTTTGGTTTTGAACCCCCCTCCACCAATACGTCCCGGTGCCTGCTTAAAATGGTCCGAGATGGCTGCATTGACCTGCTCCTCCGTAGCCTGTCGGAATGTCTTTTGCATGGCTTCTGCAATCGAAACAATGAAAATAGTTTTTTATTAATACAAATTGTCATTTATTAATGGTATGTCAGTCACACGTGTACACAGTGAAGAAGCAATGAAATGACTTGCACTTAAAATTGTTCTTTTTACCATTGATCACTGAGTAGAAAGCCGTCTTGATGAAAGGCGTGCTGTCCACCACCACGAAGGTTGAACAGTGTCATAAGGCCATTGGTGAACAGTCTGAAACAAACAGAAAACATGCAGATTGTAAACAGCATACTCTGACAACCTGTAATGAGGCCAATTATGTTAATATGAAAAGCAATAAACCCCTTTCCCATTCTATTGTCGTCTTAATGATTATATTAATACATTTTGGGGGCTGCGGTTACATTGAAATTTTTTTCCACTTGTATTCGGAATGACTGCTCATTCATAAAATGCTCATGTAAACACCTCAATTGGCATCGAATATTCCATTACCGTCTGAATTTTCATTCTGGTTTGGAAGGGTGGTATATATGTCACAGGTAGATTGGCATTCCAGGTAGAATGGAAGTGGAGCGCTTGTTTTTAGGCTCGGTGCGGGGCTGCGATGCGAGGAGGACGGCGACGACAACAACAACATGGATATACAGACATACCAGCTTCAGTGGCGCACTTCGATAATCGTTGGACTCCCCATCCACTACCAGTGGAAGTCTGGGTTTGACTCCTGCTTGGGACATTACTTTTTCAAACAACCGCGGACTACTTTTTTTCGCCGATAAAGTATAGTTTTGGACCATGACGGAGGCGCGCCGAATCAGCAGACCTTGAGGCTGAGGAAGTCGCGCCCGAGCGCCTCCAGGCGCGAGTGCCCGCGACGACCAGCCGATGGTCTGCTGATTCGACTCAGCGCCGTTCGAGTTATGTACCGATAGGGACAGAATCGTAAATGATGTTGTGGGGACTGCATTTGCCCCTCTATGGTTTGCCCCAACGGCCACTCGCTGCACTAACATAGCCCGCCAGCCCTCCCCCTCAGGCTCGCCCCCTTGTGCTTTGCGTGCGTGTGTGTGTGTGTGTGTGTGTGTGTGTGTGTGTGTGTGTACGCGCGCGTGTAACAGAGTTAAAAGTTAATTTAGAATTTGTCCACTATTGAGCAGCACCAGCCAATATTTGTTGGTTCAAACTAATGTTTATACTGTGGTATTCGGGTGCACTGCATATCGCACTGTATGTCCTAGTGGTGTTGCCGTAGCTGCCTCAGTGGATTCCTGTTCTGCTGAGGGTAAGCGGTGCTCTTAAAGGAGCATTTCACCCCTGGAAGAAATTTTAGTCACTCAAACATACCTCTATATGTAGTGGGAACAAGTATAAACATTTAAAATTGGCGTCCCATAACTGGAGGACAAAAATAGTCTGTCTGTGTTTTATGGAATTGCAGACCACAGCGGATCACTGCCTATAACTTCAACTCCCAGAATGCTTTGCGCACCCACCCTCTGCTACGGGACGCGGTTCCCAAACGCAGCCACCCACATTGCATACGTAATATCACTTACACACACCCCTACACACACCCACAACACATGGCTACCCCGGTGCCACTTGGGTATGTTTTTGGGCATGTATGGGTATAAACTGAAGAAGCGCCATATTCAATTCGTAGAGTAGGAGTTCAGAGCAGTGTTGAGGTGACTTGTTTCTTGTTGAGCTAGCGACGTTACTGAAACATGACACCGCCCGTGTGCTCTTGTGCAGTAACACAGTGCACAGTTACTAAAAGGAGGAATCATCCTGGTGGAGTGAGTTCCTTCACCTTTCCAGTAAAGGATCCAGAGCGTTGTAAGAAGTGGGTCAGAGCCATCAAGAACCCGAACTTCAATGACAACACACCGCTCAGGGAGCTACAGAACAAGAGAGTGTGTAGTTTACATTTCAACCCGGAGGAGTATGAATGTGACCAGATGAGGTACCATCTCATGGGAGGTCGAAAACCTCGATCGGTACTGTCGACCACCGCGGTTCCTTCCATAAACTTGGACGACGCCGAGTCAGTCGGACCTTCGCCTGCGAAAATGCGTCGAACACAGGTATACCAAGTTTGTTTTGATCGGATCACGATAATATCTTAGTATTGCCCTGAAACTAGCCATGGTTCGCATGATGTTCGTCTGTCACGAGCGTCATGGCGCAAATTCAACCTGGTGTTTAGGTACTTTCTGCATTTACAACCCGTACATCTACATAAACGTTCAGATTTCAAATATAAAGTGCTTACTTCATGGCCACGGATGTTACAATTATGTACGGGCCCTCAGAAGTACCCGTATCTTACGTATTGTTCAATAAAAAGCATTTTCATCCGATCGGCAGCCATTTCATCATAGTTATAATGTATCAGAGTGCAATACAATTCACAACCGATAGGGTCGCATAGTTGAAAGCATGGAGGAAATTCAGAGGAAATGGCCACCGATCGGATTAAAATGCTTTTTATTGAACAATAACGAAGATACGGGTACTTAGACCCACCCGATGTATATTGTAACATCCGTGGCAATGGGGTAAGCACTTTATATGTGAAATCTGAATGTTTATGTAGATGACTTCACGACCGTCGTGTGATCCATGGTTATATCTGTATACATTGAGCAAACATAGCTACGCGTAGCATAACAATGGGTATATATGAATGGCTATCGTTATTATTGCATGTGTCGAAGTTGCCTGGTGTAATATTTCCTTGCCCATCTGAGTTGTTTGTTTCGGGTTTGTGTTTTCATTTTTACATTCCCAAACGTCTTTTTCAATACATGCTGTCAAAAACCCAAATGTAAACCTTTTGTACAGTTTGTTTGTACATCTGTAGGAAAAGGTCAGTTCCTTTTTCAAATTTGCTTTACAACGTTGGAAAATAGTTCAATAATACCTCCCCTACAACTGGCCTACATATCTGGGGGGCCAGATGTTTTACAGCAAGTGATTTTATTTTCACTCCATTTACAGTACATCTCCATTTGCTGACTAGTCATGCCATTTACCCTGATCTTACACTTCAGAATGCACTTTGTCACACCACAAAGAAAAACTAGTCAAAGTAATATAAGACCAAATATAACTAATTTCTATATTGCTTGGACAACAGAATCTGATAACATGTTTGAATTGTTTGAATCGTACCGCTAAACCATTCCTCACCAGGTCTCACACAGCTGTCCAAATGTTTGAATGTAGTAATCATGTTTTTTTTTGGACATAACACTGTTGCTGTTTCTTCTCTCATCCAGACAGAGGAACCGTCAACGTCGCTGAACATTGTTCCAGTGGCAGTGCCAGGGGCAAGTCAATCTGTAAGTTAGCCTAGCTGTTTGAAAAACTACTTTACTCAGGTGTCATCCACTTCTAGCGCCATAGAAAATATGCAATGAAAAGTCTGCAAATGTTGACGTGAACATCTGTAATCTTCTCATTTGAATACAACCATACTTCCATATGAAAGAGATTGCTTTCAAGTCATGGTTTTCATTCAGACCGCAGGACAACTTTCCAGTGAAGTTGAGACCGATGTGGAGGCGTGTGACCTGGGGGATGAGAGCTACGAGCCTGAGACGATGACGGAGGAGGAGGAGGAGGAGGAGGAGGAGGCATTGAATGGGAAGGGGAAGGAACTCGAGGATGGGAAGGTGCTGGTGGATGAGGAGAGGATAATGTCCCTCTTCAAATTCTGCCAGGTGTGTGGGAAATCTATCCCAGAATCTGAGGTGCAGAAGCACTATGTTGGTGCACAGCTCAACATCAAGTGGACATGCACTGACGGGCACACAGACACCTGGAGGTCATCGCCGGATGTCAGGGGCATGCCAGAGGTCCACTTACAAGTTGCTGGAGCAGTTGTTTTCACGGGGGGTAGCTTCACTGAGCTTTCCGCGTGGGCAAAGACCATGAGACTCAACATGTTTGGTCTCACAACCTTCCATTCACTTCAAAAGGCCTATCTTCACCCTGTCATTGAGGACCTATACCAGGAGCAGAGGAGAGGACTCTTGGCACGAGTCTTCTTTGAGCAGGAAGGCATAGAATATAGTCCTAGTAAGGAGCCACAGCTCCTGGGAGATGCCAGATGCGACTCTCCTGGATTCAGTGCCAAGTTCTGCCACTACACCTTCATGTTGGAGGACACGAAGGAGATTCTTCACACTGAACTGGTTCAGGTAATGTAGATGTTTTGAAATGTTGTCTGTTTCTAACAGAACATAGTGTAACATTGTGTTGTTACTGAAATAACTTTCTGTACTGCTGCATTTTGTTTCTCGCTCCTCCTTCCAGGTCACAGAAGCCTCCAGCTCTGTTATGATGGAACCACTGGGCTTCAGGCGTGGACTGACAGGTTCTCATATGCTTTATTGCTCTTATGTTGCCTTGTTATAACTACATTTTCTCATTTTGTGGGTCATTGTACAGCACCTTGTAACTATGTTTTGAAAGGTACTTCATAGATAAACTTTGCTTACTTACAGAGCTGCTTGGTATGGGGTTGTATGTGGACGTGATCGCTACAGACCGCTCTCCCTCGGTCCGAAAGCTGATGAGAGTTGAACACCCGGATATCGAACATCAGTTTGACGTATGGCACACAGCTAAAGGTTGGCTCTGGTTCAAAGCTGTCTACAGTATATACTATTCATGTTATCATCAGATAATTGTGGCAGCACATGTAATTTCATGCAATACAGGGCACAATGTTCAGTGTGTGTGTGTGTGTGTGTGTGTGTGTGTGTGTGTGTGTGTGTGTGTGTGTGTGTGTGTGTGTGTGTGTGTGTGTGTAGGTTTCCTGAAAAAGTTGAAGACCAGAAGCAAAAAAAAAGGCCTGGACATATTGCGTGGGTGGACAATGTGAGTGTTGACTGTTTATGCAAAGAAGACGCATATTTCAAACATGTCATTTGTTCAGTCTAATTGTTTTTTCTTGTGTATGTTGTTCTTGATAGGTCCATTTATAACCACATGTGGTTTTCCTGTGACACAGAGGTGAGGGATCGCCAGCAGTACGATTCTGGATTTTTCTCAGACAGTTGCAATTTCTTTCCATTGTTGCAGTCATTACCAAGCAGTCAATAACTGATATTCACAATACTGTAGCTACTGGAGCAGCGGTGGCTGTCCATTCTTCACCATGTATGTGATGAGCACAAGTGGACAGAGGGTGATGATGAGCACAACTGCCATCATCTTCCACTGTGCTCAGAGCAGCGACGGAAGAGGATTTGGATGCAGAGGGAGTCTCCATCCTACAAGACGCTGTCCTCCCTGGTCCAGGACAAAAGGCTGCTAAAGGACCTTGGACAAATGGGCCTCTTCAAGCATACTGGTAAGGAATTAGCCCTTGAACGCGATAAGCAATCATAAGGCATTGTCAAGTTGACACCTTTTCAAATGACACATACCAGTTGGTTTACAGTGGATGTTTGTGTGCTTTCATGTTACAACACACAGGTGAGCTTGAGGTGTTCCATAGTGCCCTGCTGAAATACATCCCGAAACGCCAGTCCTTCTCCTACATGGGGATGAAGGAGAGAGGCCATCTTGCCATTATGGACCACAATGAGAATATTGTAAAGAGAAGGCAAGCCACTACTCTTGCAGGTGTGTTTTTGGAGCAGATATATGTTTTTTTTTGTTACACTTGCAGCATACTTTCAATGGTGAGTCCTTGTTGAAACTTTTTTTCCTCCTTTTATTCAGGTGCACCGCGTCACAAGAAGGTCAACTGCAGGCGCTCAGGCATGTGGGTGGAGAAAAGGATTTATAAGCCTCGCACCTACCACTTTAGAGACACTCTAATGCAGCTGGTCATTGAGCGTCGCCTGGACCCAAGTGTGGTGTACAAGGCCCCGACATCCTCGCTCCATCTGCCTCAGCCATCGGACCTTCCGCCCAACATTGCCCGTACACCTGCGCCCCCAATGCAGGAACTACTCGACAGAAGTCGGAGTCGGTTCCAATAGGTAAGTCCTGCATGTTGTGAAGCTTATAGTCTTCTCCTTGATTGTTCCCAAAAATGTTGCCAGTCAGTGACACCTCTCCTGTCATATTCTGATGCAGTTGACGGTCGGTTGCTGGTGACCATGCTGATGACACAACGGTGATGGGTCTCATCAGTGATGATGAGACTGCCTACAGGATTCCCGCAGAGGACGCTGTGGGCGCTGGGGGCGTGTTCTCTCCTCCGCGTCATCAGTGCCCATACCCTAGGTGGGGTTGGCGAAAGGGCCTCTGTGTGGAGTTTGCATGTTCTCCCCGTGTTCCCTAGGGTAGGTACCCTCCCTAGAGGGGAAAGGAAATGGTTGGAATAACGTGTTCCTTCCACGCGCTACGTCCAACCAGGGAAACTCTCCCTTGTCAGGTGACAAGAAGGTCAGTTGGCTCTCATGCATTGAAGGAGGCATGAGCTCGGCCCTGCCTCCCTAGGTTGGCAGAGGGAAGGTAGTGCCCAGGATTACATAGGCAATTGGCACTGGGTGTAAAAAATGGGTTACAAAATCGTGGGTTAGAGAGACTGCCTACAGGAATATGGTCAAATCACTGACACAATGGTGTCATGATAACAACCTCGCACTCAATGAAGGACACCAAGGAGCTGATTATGGACTACAGGAGGCTGGGAAGAGAGCTTACTCCCCTGTGCATCGACGGTGTCGCAGTGGAGATGGTCAGCAATTTCAAGTTCCTTGTTGTGCTGCCTTATTTCATTGTCATTAGTTGAACCCTGCACCGGTATGTGTTCATACATCTGATCTGCTCATATTGGGAACATTTCACATATCTGACCATTTTCCTTGTGTTTTGTCTATGGCTATTTTCTAATTTCCAGGAGACTGCAAATGATTCAAAAGTTCAAGTACACATGACCAAGGACCTCAAATGGGCCACACTTGATGTGCTGAAAAAGGCTGAGCCCTGCTGCTATATCACTGTGGCTACGTGGGACGTCACACAGGCATTATCACTTCTTCCTCTATTATGATTATATTTTATAACTGCAATCGTTTCACCCATTGTTTCACAGCTGTAAACTTGTGATGTGACAATAACTGTCCTTGAAAGAAGGCCCCTCATGCATGTGAAAGTTGAGCAGAAATGAATATATGGACTACAAAGTGGGTATGATCACAGTTGAATACAAACACACTGTTTTGGCATAACATTGTCTGAGTGCATGTATGCTTATTCTACAGCCAGGCATTGTACTATGTATTGTATTATGTACTCAGGCTAGTAGACTTGCATACTTTGTAATCTGGTTTTTACTCTCCATATCATTTTGGATATGCGAACACTAACACCAAGTTGATAACAGTATAGGCTTCCCCTGCTACATTACATGTGACCAAATACAAAGAACTCTGTTCTTGGGCAGTTTTCACTGTTATCTCTGACTAAAACATGGACAGTATACTCATGACGTACACTGTATATGTAACATACATGCTAAAATGAATTCTGTTTCACAGCTGTAAACTTGTGATGTGACAATAACTGTCCTTGAAAGAAGGCCCCTCATGCACATGAAAGTTGAGCAGAAATGAATATATGGACTACAAAGTGGGTATGATCACATTTGAATACCAACACATTGTTTTTGCATAACATTGTCTGAGTGCATTTATGCTTATTTTACAGCCAGGGATTGTGCACAGTATATTATTGCTGCTATCATTTTAGGAACCAAAACATAGAATGTTACTATTATGTACTTGTCAATCAAGGTGTGACAATTGGAATATTGAATCAAGCTGAAACTATGGAAATTGTTTACCTTATCATTGCTTGTTTACATTGTGAGTGAATGGAGAACTTTGCATACTACTGTGCAATGCACAGGCTTCAGAGAAAATCCTTGTATGTGCCAATATGGAAGTAAAAAGGAAGAATCTACTACCTGTGTGCTGTGTCCCTTCCATTGTGCTCATATACAAGCTATGTCATGTACTGTAAGATGCAACCAGTGTTATTTATCAGCCCACAAAGTTGTGATAAGTCTTAATAATATGGAACTCAGGCTAGTAGACTTGCATACTTTGTAATCTGGTTTTTACTCTGCCTAACACCAAATTGATAACAGTATAGGCTTCCCCTGCTACATTACATGTGACCAAATACAAAGAACTCTGTTCTTGGGCAGTTTTCACTGTTATCTCTGACTAAAACATGGACAGTATACTCATGACGTACACTGTTTATGTAACATACATGCTAAAAGGAATTCTGTGCCAAATGAGACATCAGACCAGATATGTGTAATGATGGTTCAAAAGTACATTATAGTCCCACAGCTGTAATTGGTATCAAATGTCAAACTGAAAATACTGGCCAAGTAATGAAATGTACATTTCTCATGAATGCTTATTATAGGCATACCTTCAATGAATATTGCAACCAAATGTGAAGAATCTTAGTTTTATTTACAAAACAAATAAGAAATATGAAAAGAAAGTTTGCTGGATTTCAGCTGCCTGTGCACCAATTGCATGTCCATGGAGACAGAAATCGAGGCGCGGTGTTGCCACAAATTCCCCCGTGCGTAATTCCTGCTGGATGAGCTGTTGGATGAGCAAGATGCCATGGGGGGACCAGCAGGGCAACCGATATGTGTAACTGTGCACTACAGCTTTGCAATAAACTTAGATCGACATAACCTGGAAAAATCAACCAGAACCAAAGGGGGCTGTTCATAGCTCTTCAAAAGCCTCACGGACTTGCTGGAATCCCCGGTACTGTCCCGTTGGTGATGGGTATGCGGATCTGGTAGCTTTTATTACGCAGGCCGGTAAGACGAGGCGAACTCCTGGACCAAGTTTCTCTCCTTGCAAGACCCACTCAACAAAGTGCCTGTAGGCTACCAAACGATATTGACTGAAAGATATAATTGACAAAAGACATGATTACTAATCATTGATTAGATCGGTAGACTACCGTTACATGGACACTCATGCTCCTGTGACTACCACGGATCTTTCCATTTGACTCTTCAATACTTACAGTAAATACAGACCTACAGTAGCCTAATATTTACATGTAAAATGAACACTGTTACACACTGGGTAGAATATTATCCACACGGAACATTATAACAACCCAGGAGTCTACAATTCATTAGACTGAAAGAACGAGCCCAATCGATGGTCTTGAAGGGCGGAGCCAAACCCAGGCGCTGGATTCCAGCGCCTGGGTTTGGAGCACTCTGATCGGTTAGGAGATAACAAGGTCCTAAGACCAGCGTTCCTGCAAGGTTCTCCCAGGCTTTTTTTCTTTTGAAACAAAAAAAAAGGCATGGGTTTCCGAGGCTAACAATTCATAAGCTAATAAAATAATTGATGCCAGCACTCACGTTGTGTTCCTCGTGTAGGATAGGACAGGGTACTTATTATTTTATTTCAAAAGAGGCAACAATGCAGAGCCGGCGCGCCCTATTAGGCAGAGTAGGCAGTTGCCTAGGGCGCCACTAGGGGGGGGGGCGCAAAAAAAAAAAAAAAAGGAAAAAAAAAACTTTTTTTTTTTCCCCCCCAGAATCTAGGTGGCGCTGTGGCAGAAAACGGTGGCGGTGCGGGGGGGGGGGGCGCCAGGAAAAATATTGCCTAGGGCGCCAAATTACCTAGCACCGGCACTGCAACAATGGAATCAGATCAGGACGCGTGTTGCCTCCATGTACCTTCATCAGCTAGCCATGGTTCACATGACGCAAGTGTCATGGTGCCATGTCCCCCCGGTTTATCGCGGTGTTCTATTCTTTTACATTGCCAACTCTCACATGTACATAAACGTTCAGATTTCAAATATAAAGTGCTCACCCCCGAGCCACGGATGTTACCTCGCGATTCGGACCACGATAAGTACCCGTATCTCCCGTATTGTTCAATAAAAAGCATTTTAATCCGATCGCCGGCCATTTTGTCCACATTTTCACCATTGCTTTCAACCATGCGACACTAATGGTTGGGAGGTGTATTGCACTCTGATGATCGGATTAAAATGCTTTTTATTGAACAATACGGGAGATACTTATCGCGGTCCGGATCGCGAGGTAACATCCGTGGCTCGGGGGTAAGCACTTTATATTTGAAATCTGAACGTTTTTGTACATGTGAGAGTTGGCAATGTAAAAAAATAGAACACGCCGAAAAACCGGGGGGACATGTTTCAGGTAGCTTAGCCTACCCGAGGTATACAACTTGAGATTTTAGTGATAGTGGTTACTTTACAGCAATGTTTACTTACTCGTCAGACATGCGTCCACCTGGCCCCTTTGGTTTTGGTTGATTCTCCCAGTTCTTTTTGGGAATCCTGAAGTAGGTTTCCAGGTTATGTCGATCTAAGTTGATTGCATAGCTGTTGTGCAGGGTTACACATATGGGTTGCCCTGCTGCCCCCCCCCTGGCATCTTGCTCATCCAACAGCTCATCCAGCAGGAATTGCGCACGGGGGAATTCGTGGCAACAAATCGACTCTAATTCTGTCACCATAGACATGCAATTGGTGCACAGGCACCAAGAAGTGTCCCCGACGCGTGGCTGCGCCACGACCGCCCCAGCAGCAACTGCTGCCTGCCTGGCAGCAGCCGCCGCCGCCTCCTCCTCGTCCCTGAGCTGGAGCTGTTCAGCGTTGTATTCTGGTTCAAATAAATAGCCCTGCTGTATCTCAGCATCTGCAATAATTTGCAAAAAGTCCTCTTCTTCCATATCCTCTGACTCAGATGTGAGTGCTGACGCCATGATACTAATCTGAACGGGGAACGCAGCTAAAGGGTGGGGATTATTTACAACTCAAAACAAAGGGGTGGAGTCCAAGAAGGTTCAAGGTTGGACCAAATCTTGGTGACACCCCCTTGGAGCTGCTCTGACTGAGACGCGACGAGACAACATGTAGTGCGGAAAAGGAATGACACAACATCTCGTGACGTAAATAACGTCACGAGAAGGTCGAAGATTACTAGATATCTCAAAACACAGATCACTCACAAAAATAATAATAATTGAGTCCTAAACTTCATTACCATTGGGTCATTTTCTTCCAGGGGTGAAATGTCCCTTTAAAACACAGTGATGTATTTTTATGATTTTGCTATGAAAAACAGTTCATTTCAGATGTAAATTGAAGCACACAGTGCTTAATTATTTTATGACGTTGGGTCATTATGAGGATATCATTCTGAGTGCAATTAACCCTTTTGTAAACGTCTTTTGTTTCATCACATTGGGACTAGTGATGACGTCATTCAGTGTTGTTCTTTTTCCGCGAAAATGAAATGAATGTACTTTTTGTTTTGTGTTGCACACAGAACGTCTGATGATATGCAGTGCCCATCAAAAGACAAATATTGTGTTATTTGTCTGTTTCCTACAGGTATGTGCAATATATAATGTACCAATTGTATAACAGTTGTTTTCATTGAATGTTCTGGCTGGTAGCTTTTCTGTAAACTCAATGTTGAGTTCAGTATGCTGAAAACTACTCTATTTAAGAGTATATAAAAAAACACTATTAGATAGAAGTTTCTGTTATTGGTCAGGGAAACAGTATTAGATAGAGACAACTGCGGCAAAATGTTCAAGAATGAGCATGGCGTAAAGATTCACCAAGGTAAGACTAAGTGCAAAGAGCAGCTACAGCAACGCAAAGCACCTGTTACGACCCAGAGAGCGATCTCTGAGTTTACTAGCAGTGCTTGTCAGTCGACGGAGGAGGACCAGGGCCAGGAGGCAAACCACAGTGCCCCAGACCTCCCTGCTGAACCAGTTCAGAGCACAAGAAGGGGTGAATCCGAGAGGGTGGAGGGCTTCGAGAGGAAACCTCGGCTGAATTTACCACCAGCAACAGACCGCAGATGGCGTCAATTGGATGAAGATTTGAGCATCACTCTGGACAACATCCTGAAAGGAGATGCAACAAAAAAGATGAAGACCATGGTGCAATATGTGTATCAGGCATGCCAGGATACCTTTGGCGTGAAGGAAGGCCCAACGGTCAAGCCACCTTCAGGTCCTAGTAGAAGGCAGCGCCAGATCACAGAACTGCGGAAACAACTAAGAACCCTCAAGAAAAGATGGCGGAAAGCAGACAATGAGGAGAAAGCAGCCCTGAACGAGCTAAGCGCCGAGCTGCGGAAAACCCTAATCCACCTTCGAAAGACGGAGACAAGCCGGAGAAAGCAGAGTGAGAAGCGCAGACAGAGAAAGTCTTTCTTCAACAATCCCTTCCAGTTTACAGCTAACATTCTTGGAAAGCCAAAAAGTGGAAGACTGACATGTTCAAAGGAAGAAGTGGAGGATAGTGTGGCAGCAGCCCATAGCGATCCCAGCAGAGATATTCCACTGGAGGACTGCCCATTCCATCTGCCAATACTCAAGCCACACATCCCCTTTAACATGGAAGACTTCACCCTCGACGATGTAAGGACAGTAGTGCAGAAAGCCAGAGCAGGATCTGCTCCAGGACCATCGGGCACCACATATAAGATCTACAAAAACTGTCCATCGCTTCTGAAGAGGCTGGCAAAGCTTATCAGGACGCTCTGGAAAAAGAAGCAGGAACCATGGCTCTGGACACTCGCCGAGGGATGCTTTGTCCCCAAAGAACTGAACGCAGCAGGACTTGACCAATTTCGAGAGATCTCCCTCCTAGATGTTGAAGGGAAGATATTCTGGGCCATCATTGCAAAACGATTAAAATCTTACCTAATTGCCAACAAGTACGTCGACACAAGTGTCCAAAAAGGAGGAGTCCCAGGATACTCCGGATGTCTGGAGCATACATCAGCGATCAGCCAGATCATCAAGGAAACAAAGAGCAATAACAACACTCTCTCAGTCGTATGGCTAGATCTCGCCAAGGCCTACCCAAGCGTACCCCACCAGTTGATCCAGAAATCACTGGCACATTACCAAGTCCCATCTGAGGTAACCAAGCTGGTGATGTCTCACATGGATTCACTGAAGATGAGGTTCACCGTGGGAGATACCACCACAAGATGGCAGAGACTCGAGAAGGGCATCATGGCAGGATGCACAATATCTGTGGTACTGTTTGTGGCTGCCATGAACCTCCTACTGAAGGCAGCAGGAATGCAATGTAGAGGACCAAAAGCAAACGATGACACAAGACATCCATCCTGCAGAGCTTTCATGGATGATGTAACTGTGATGACTCCCTCGATCCAAGGAACACGCTGGATCCTAAGCTCTCTGGAGAAGATGGCCACCTGGTCACGAATGCAATTCAACCCAAAGAAATCTAGGAGCCTAAGTATACTGAAAGGAAAGCTGACAAAGAGCATCTTCTGTATTCAAGGGTCGGAGATCCCAACCATACAAGACCAAGATATCAGATGCCTTGGAAAGAACTATGACAGCACCCTGAAGGACGGTGTAAACCTCCATAACACTGTGGCTCAGTTAAACACTTGGCTCAAGGCGATCGACAACAGCCAGCTGCTCGGAAGGTTTAAGGTGTGGTGCTTCCAGTATGGCATCATACCTAGACTGCAATGGCCATTCCTGCTGTATGACTTCCCCATGACTCAGGTGGAGGCAATGGAGAGACTGTGCAGCAAATTTGTACGAAAATGGCTGGGAGTCCCCCCATCGTTCAGCGCAGTGAACTTGTACAGCAAGACATCTAAGCTCAGCCTACCAGTCTCATCAGTGGTTGAAGAATTCAAAGCCACTAAGGCAAGAGCAGTCAGTACACTGCTTCTATCTGAGGATGAGAAAGTCAGATACGCTAATAAGTCCATCAAGTGCGGCAGGAAGTGGAAACCCCAGGAAGCAGTGAAGGAAGCAGAAGCACACTGGAGGCACCAGGAGATTGTCGGGGTGGTCTGTCAAGGGCGACTGGGACTTGGACACTACAACACCAAGAGGTGGAGCAAATCTAACGCCAAAGGAAGGAGAGGACTTCTGGTGCAGAGGGTCCGGGAGACAGCAGAAGAAGACCGCCGTGTAAAGGCGACAGGGCTTGCAGTCCAAGGACAATGGATGCAGTGGGACAAGGCACAGGATCGTCCACTGTCCGGGAAGGAACTCTGGGGTAGAGACCAGAGCAAGTTGTCCTTCCTCCTGCGGGCAGTGGCCGACCTCTTACCAACCCCAAACAACCTAAAGATCTGGGGGAAAGAAGAGGATCCATCCTGTAAGCAGTGCGGAGCATCCCTCTGTATCCTGAATCACATCTTATCGGGATGTCCCAAAGCACTGGGAGATGGCCGATACAGGTGGAGACATGATAAGGTCCTTGCAGAAGTTGCCAAATGGACGGAACTGCAGAGGGCCATGGCCAACAAACATCAGGCACCACCACCAGAAGTCGTCCAATTCCAGAGGCAAGGAGAAAAGGCTCCTAAGGCAAGGAGAGCTGCCAAGAAACCACCTTCCATTTTACACCGAGCTTCTGACTGGGAGATGCAAGTAGACCTTAAAAAGAAGCTTGTGTTTCCAGAAGAGGTGGCTGTGACTTCTCTCAGACCAGACATGATCTTACTGTCCAGGAGCACGAAAACCATCTTGGTAGCAGAACTAACTGTGCCCTGGGAGGACAGGCTAGCCATCTCTCACCAACTGAAGAAAGCCAAGTACCAGGATTTGATTGATGAGGCTCTTATTAAAGGATGGCACGCCTCACTATTCCCCATCGAAGTTGGCTGCCGTGGTTTCCCAGCAACATCAGTGCGCTACTTCTTGCAGAAGATTGGGTTGGATCCTAAGTAACTGAAGAAAGCCACTGGGGAGATAGCCACTGTAGCCGAGACTACATCTAGATGGATATGGCTGAAGAGAGCCCACAGTTGGAACCCCGGAGCAAGCTAATCCTAGCCCCACTGACAGCCAGTCAAGAAGCAGAAGGTATGCGGCCAGGGCCAGACCTGGCTCAGGGAGTAGGACGCCCCTGCCATGCATAGTCCCGAGTCCAGCTGCAGGAAGCGGCAGGGAGACGTCCCTGACCGCGGGCCCCACCATCCGGAGATGTTCTGGGATGAAAGGGGCGAAACATCAAGGAAGGATGGCTCCCAGCTGATGACCCTGACAGCTGGGCTCGAAACGCTCAAACCATCCATCCACCGAGGATTACCAAAGAGGAGGATCTTGCAACGCCTGTAAGTAGCTCTAGCAGATTCTGCTTGTAGCAAAGCATCTTCAATGTTTACTTCACCCGAGGTTTCTGTTATTGGTCAGGCTAAAATAAAAGAGTGGATTCCTGTTCTGCTGAGGAACGTCTGATGATATGCAGTGCCCATCAAAAGACAAATATTGTGTTATTTGTCTGTTTCCTACAGAATAAACTGTCAAACGTGGTTCCTGGTCTCATCCTTGCATACCAAGTGGTATCCGTTACACGCGCGCATGCGTGTGTGCGCGCATGCATGTGTGCGTGCTCGTTTGTGTTGTGCGCGTGTGTGGTGTGGGACTGGCTTTTATTGCCCTCTAGCGTTGATTCTACAGAATTATCTGGGGGGGCGGACGGGCGGTGAAAATAAGCGCTTCTTTTCCATTCTACCTGGAATGCCAATCTACCTGTAACATATGCACCAATCGGAATTTACCATATAAACACTTTATAACGCTCCTCTCCGTTTGGAATACATGTATTCTTTTGCACATGACCACGCTTAGTAGTGCTGTCAGAATTGGCCAAAAAGTATATATCAAGTCCTGATTTTTTATTATTTTTTATATAAAATATTGTATGTATTAAAATTTTATTTCAAAGACTGCATAAGTATATGTCTCTGTATGCGTTGGCCACGGTTGGTGCTGAGAAGCACTCGCTCCTGCGGGATAAAAATGAATAATTCACATTTCATAGCGTCATTTAATAAGCTTATATACTGTAACGGTTAAGCCCAGACTTGTCCAGGAGAACAGACGCTCCGAGGATCTGAGCCTGTGATGGAGGAACAATCTTTACCTGTGCTTGATATGCAAAGGGAACTTAATAATCAAAATAATCTATTCAGCCAGAAAATAAAATTAAGCTAGCCTATGTAACAGAGTTAGAAATATCTGTGTATTAATTTCTACAAAATCTAGACGCTTGCCTTTCACTGTATTGTGTTCTAAAGCCACCTGGTGGCAGCGCAGCTACGTGCAGTCACAGTGTCCCTTTTCGCGCACCGTAGTTTGCCTCAGCAGAGGAAATGTTTCCATGCTGCAGGTAAGAGACACGTATGCTCCGGTGCATCAATAAATATACATTTTGGGTTTTTATATTAATCATTGCAAATCTTTGTTACACAGATTTGTAGACTGTATGCTGCTGCTGCGCTGCTGACCACTGTGTCTGTGTTTATGTACTACCAGGTAGGCTTTGTTAGATGTGAGATTCACACATTGTTATTTCATTTAATTTCATTGTTGTCATTATCTTCCATGGGTTATTAGTATTTTGTTCTCCATTTTATGTAGCCCCTGTGTAATTTTGCAGTGATCTGTAAGTTTGTTGTTCATTATATAAGTTCTCACTGGGTTAGGTGCTCTATAGAAAAAGAAAGAAATGAATTAATCACTATACGATCACATGTTTGAAGTTTGCCTCAGCAGAGGAAATGTTTCCATGCTGCAGATTTGTAGACTGTATGCTGCTGCTGCGCTGCTGACCACTGTGTCTGTGTTTATGTACTACCAGGAGTCCCAAGTAAAGACCTGAGTGAGAGCAAGTCCTGTGTGACCGTGTCCATTACTTCTACACTCCACCTACACCAGATACACAGACAGAAAGACACAACCCGTTACACTGGTGCCGTGACGCCGTGACTTCAGATCCGCTTGATGCTGATCGCCGGACGGAGGTTGCAACGTGGAAGAGGTTCATGGTGGAGGGTCTGCTCTGGATTTGTGTTGTGGTCAGGTACTAAGGACTGTGAAAGCACCACTGGCCGAGTAGGGTCCTGGTTGAACTGTTCATTTTTGCACTTTCAATTCTGGGTTTTAGTTTTATTTTCTGCCATATTTTCTGCCATTTTGTTTTATTTCCATATTTTCTCAGTTGTTTTTTTTGTGATAAAATGGATGACAAGTCTGGTCGAGAAGATGGGTTTGATTATCTTAACTCCTCTTTTGGAAGGGGTCGGGGTGTACTGGGAGCTCAATACTTCTCTTTTGGGAGGGGCAGAGGTGTAATGGGAGTTCAGTCTCAGCTCGAAGGGGCTGTTGGGGGGGATGTGGGTGCTTCGCCTGTGTTGCCTGTGAGAGGTAGGGATTTGGGGTCAGGTCAGGATCAAGCCAGGTCGCCTATGGAGCAGACGTCACAGGGAGGGCCACATCACTCAACACCCAGTGGTGGAACTGACACACTACACCAGCTCAGTGACATGATTTTCCAGTTGGGCTCACAGATAGGAGAGTCTATTGCAGCCAAACTTATGTCTAGTGGGGCAATCGGTAATGTTACCCAAAGTGGTACACCTTCACCCACACAAACCACTCGGCCTAGCAGTGATGTGGCCTCTCTCAATGACAATACACGCATTAATGTCATTGTAAAATCTGAAAGGGAATCAGGGGTGATAATACTGACAAATACACAGTGACTGAATGGGTTGAGTTGATGAAATCATACGTCAGGAGACAGAACTATGATGTTTCAGTGCAGGCAGAAGAGATAATGGGGAGGTTGATGGGGAAAGCCAGGGATGTGGTTAAGATAGGCTTGAGGAGCGACCCCTCGCTTGACATTACTCACACACCAGCTATCATATACGACATACTGATACAGTATTTTAGTAACACATCCTCATGCCTGCCCCTGCAAGACTTCTACTCAACTTTACCAAATCAGAGGGAGACCCCCATTGACTACTGGATCCGCCTCAACAAGGCTGCAGACATGGCTGAAGAGGGCTTGAAGCGTCAGGGCAGACACATGGAGAATATGGGAGGGGAAATTGCTAAGATGTTTGTGAAGCACTGCCCAGATCCAGAGCTTGCGTCTCTGTTTAAATATAAGCAAATACATGAGTGGACATCGAAAGAAATACAGGCAAGGATAGATGAACATCAGAGAGAGTGGGCGTCTTCTGTAAAAGTGCACATGCCTAAGATGCATACGGCAGCACTGTATTGTAATGAAGCACATGCAGAGCCTCATAATACGTGTGACATGCAGACACCCAGTGCTAACTCACTTTCTCCCTCAGCTCTCTCTCATGCAGTTGTGCAGTTTCTCTCACCTATCTTGTCCCAGAACCAGCAGCAGTCATTCCTGCCAGTCCCTCAGGGTCAACAGCCATATCTCCCTCCCTTGCCACATGATCTGCAGCATAATGTCCCTTCTTTGTCACAGAATCAACAACGGGCTCTCGCTCCCCTGCAACAGTTCCAGAGGCCCTCGTTCTCTTCCATGCCACAGGGCCAGCTACCTCCAGGTCCACAGCAGGGCAGCGATCCTATGCTCGGTGAGATGATGTCAATGCTCAATGAGCTTCTAACTACTGTGAGGGTCGGAGATGGAAGGCCCCAGTGGCGTGGCGGTAGACAAGTTCGAAACCAGACCCGTCCTGTCCGTGAGACAAGCTGTCAGGTCTGTGATGATGTGAACCACACAACTGAGTCCCACTGTCGCTCCTCACGTCTCTGTTTCACATGCTTCAAGCCAGGTCACACAAGGCGCTCGTGTAACAGCGGGGCATCGCCTCGTGACAATGTGCAGGGAAACTGAATGGCCTGTGCTTTGAGGGAGATCGTACAGGTCATCAAGAAAACTCCCACATATATGATGCTGCAGAATTATACAACACTATGAAGGATTTGGATAAATCTGAGACTGTTATCATTCAAAACACACAGAGAATCAGGGGCAGTGACAGTCTGTTTTACACCCCCGCTGTTATTGGAAACAGAGTGACTCTTAGTGCTATGTTAGATAGCGGGTCGATGGCCTGCTCATTGAGTGAAGAAGCACAACAGAAGCTTATTGCGGCTGGTGTTGATCTGAGCAGTCGGGTGGAGGCCAACGTCATTTTCGTCGGGTGTGGTGGAGCTCGTGTGAAGCCTAAATCAGTGGTGGATATCGAGATGGAAGTCTATGGCTGTAGAGTATCAGTCCCGGTATTCGTTGTGGAGAATCAGGAAGATGATATGATCATTGGCTCAAATGTCATCAGGCATCTGATCTGTAAGTTCAAGAAGGACTCAAGCTACTGGGAAGCCATGTCGATGTCTGCCTCAGGCTGCCAAGAAATTGAACAGTTCCTCTCTCTACTTGCTGGTCTGGAGCGTTGGTCTGATGATGAGGTCCCGGATAAAGTAGGCACTGTCACAGATGCAACAGCACTGTCACCCTGCCGGCTGGCAGTGAGTATCTAGTGTGGGGGAAACTTCCCAAGGATGTGAGGATATCTCCGGGCAGTGCTGTCATGACAGAGCCAACATCCTCTCACTCTGCGCCCAGAGGTATCATGGTTGCCAGGCTGGTGACACCTCTCTGGGGCGACCGATGGGTTCCACTCAAAATCCTTAACATCTCAAGTAGCCCTGTTACCCTGCGGAGGAACTCCAAGCTCGCTGATGTCTACACCTGCCTTGCGCTGGAGGATATGGAGGTCCCGGAGCTTAAGAGCTCTCGCCAGGCCTTGTCGGTTGAGCCTGATGGAGTGTCAGTACCAATTAGGGATATCCATGCTGTGCAGGAGAGGCTGGGGCGTGCCGGTCTGGGAGACCTGGACCTTCTGACTTGTGATGTATCAGCAGATTGGCAGGGGAAGTTGGCTGATCTTGTAATTGAGTATAAGGACATCTTCTCTCGTCACCACCTGGACTGTGGTGAAGCCACAGGGTTTGTGCATAGGATTCGACTCACGGACGAGAGGCCGTTCCGTTTGCCTTACCGCCGTGTGCCGCCGGCCGAGTACCACAAGCTTCTCCAAGTTCTGAGTGAAATGGAGGAGAAAGAAATAATCAGAAAGTCCACCAGCGAGTTTGCCTCGCCTCTCGTACTTGTATGGAAAAAGAATGGTGACTTGCGGGTGTGCACAGACTTCCGATGGCTCAACAGACGTACACTGAAGGATGCTCACCCCCTGCCGCACCAAGCTGACTGTTTAGCTGCCCTGGGTGGAAATGCACTATTCAGTACAATGGATCTGACATCTGGATTCTACAACATGCCGCTGCATGAAGAGGACCGCAAGTATTCTGCATTCACGACACCCATGGGGTTATACGAGTACAATCGTCTCCCCCAGGGCCTGTGCAACAGTCCAGCCAGCTTTATGAGGATGATGACCAGCATATTCGGTGACCAGAACTTTCTTAGTCTGCTGTGTTACCTCGATGACTTGCTGGTTTTTGCACCTACTGAGGAGTTGGCCTTGGAACGGCTGGAACTGGTTTTCAGTCGCCTCCGCCTACACAACCTGAAATTGGCCCCAAAGAAATGTTGGCTACTCAGGAAGTCTGTGAGGTTCCTAGGGCATATCATTGATGAGTCTGGTGTGTCAACAGACCCTGATAAAGTTGAGGCTGTCAACAGAATGACAAATGCAGACCTAATGGAGCCTGATGGAGTCACCCCGTCTCAGACTCGTGTCAGGTCATTTCTGGGCGTGGTACATTTTTACCAGCATTTTGTGCCCAATTATTCCACTATGGCAAGACCTCTCTTTGACCTCCTGGCTGGCCAGAAACAGAAACGCAAGGGGAGACCATGTGCTAAACGCGCTGCTCGGTTCCGAAGATTGACACCTGCTGATTGGACGCCTGATCACCAACAGGCATTTGAGGATCTGAAAGGAGCTTTGGTCACTTCAGTGGTATTGGCCCACCCAGACTTTACTCGTCCATTTGTGTTGTGCACTGATGCCTCCTTGGATGGGTTAGGGGCAGTTCTTTCCCAGGTTCAGGAGGGTGACCGTGTGGCCCGTCCGGTGGCTTTTGCCAGCAAGTCCCTTTCACGATCACAGAAGCTGTATGCCGGTCATCGCCTTGAATTCCTTGCATTAAAGTGGTCTGTGTGTGACAAGTTTAGTCACTGGCTTAAGGGCCATGTCTTTACTGTGTGGACAGATAATAATCCCCTCACACACATTATGACAAAACCTCGTCTAGACGCCTGCGAGCAGCGGTGGGTGGCGAAGTTGGCATCCTATGTGTTTGATATCAAGTACATCCCTGGCTCCAAAAACATTGTTGCAGATGCACTGAGCCGCCATCCGTTTGTAAAGTCACCTGTTGGGAAGAAGTTGCTTCAGTGCCCTTACAGTGAGCTTCTCGTGGAAGCAGTCCCTTTATCTTCTGACTCAGTCCAGGAAGCCTTCAGACAATCAAACACCAGTCCAGATGACTGCGGCAGTGGTCAAGTGGAAAGGCCTTATGTGTCTGAATGTGCCAGTAACCGGTCGTTTTCCGGAGAGGAGGTCTCTGCCATTCTTGAGACACACAGTCTGTGGGAAGCTGGTGCTAGGACTCGGGCTGTTGATGTTCTCCAACAGCTTCCGCAGCTGATTCCCCCTGCCGGTGGTCCCCTTCCTATGTTCTCTGAGAGGGAGTTGCGTGAAGGACAGTTGAACGATCCTATCCTGTCAAGGGTGTTGTACTTTGTCGAACGTGGCCAACGTCCGACCAGGAGAGAGAGACCCAAAGAGCCTGCTTTGGTCGCACGATACCTCAAGCACTGGGAGAAGTTGAGAACTTGCACTGGTATCCTCTACAGGGTGTCCAAAGATCAGATTTCTGGAAAGAAAAGGTACCAGTTTGTGGTCCCTGACTCCTTAAAATCTGAGGTCCTCAAAGGCATTCATGACTGTGCTGGTCACCAGGGGCAGTTTAGGAGCTTGAGTCTGGCCCGTCAGAGATTCTTCTGGCCTCACATAGACCGTGATGTTAAAGACTATGTCCGCCAATGTCCCAGGTGTGTCATCAGCAAGACCGCTGACCCGGAGGGGAGGGCACCTCTGGAGAGTATAAAGACATCTGCACCTTTGGAGATTGTGTGCATCGATTTCTGGTCGGCGGAGGATTCTAACAACAAGTCTGTTGATGTGCTTGTGGTGACAGACCATTTCACCAGGCTAGCGCAAGCCTTCCCTTGTCGGGATCAGTCCGCTAAACAAGTGGCGAAGCAGCTTTGGGACAAGTATTTCTGGATTTATGGATTTCCTGCGAGGATCCACTCTGATCAGGGTGCCTCGTTTGAGAGTCAGCTGATAAGTGAGTTGTTGAAGGTTGCTGGCGTGAAGAAGTCCCGTACGACACCGTACCATCCGATGGGCAATGGCAGTGTCGAGCGCTTCAACAGAACACTGGGTAACATGATTCGTGCCCTTTCGCCTGACGCGAAGAAGAATTGGCCCCAACACCTCCAGACCCTGACGTTCATGTATAACTGTACTGTACACGAGACAACGGGCTACGCCCCTTTTTACCTGATGTATGGTAGAGTTCCACGTCTCCCAGTCGATGTCCTTTTCAAGAACATACTGAAAGATCCTGAAGTCAGCAGTTATGACAGCTACGTGGTGTCTCTGACAAGGGACCTTCAGGAGGCCATGGCTATCGCTCAGGGACATGTCGATAAAGAGCAGAGTAGACAGGCTGAACTCTATAACCGCCGCGTAAAAGGGAAGTCCATCACTACAGGTGACCGAGTCCTGGTCTCAAACAAGCGTGAGAGAGGGAAACGAAAGACAGCGGACCGATGGGAGTCCACGATATACTCTGTCGTGAGTGTGAATGCTGCCACTCACACATATCGGATTATGAACCCTATGACTGGACAAGAGAGAGTTGTGCACCGTAACCTGCTTATGCTTGTTAACTTCTTGCCTTTGGATGTGGACAATTCCTCGGATCGCACCTTTGTGTCCTCCTATGGACATAGTTCAGATGATGTCACTGAAATGGATGGAATGCTGTCTGTGGTGGAAGAGGAGGATGCTGGGAGCAGAACCCAGGATTGGGTTGGCAGTCTGAGTGTGGATAACCCTGGAGATGTCCTGAGTGTGGATGATGAGTCTGGGCCTGCGGGCGGTTCACACCCTCAGTCACAGGCAGGCATGAGCTCTGGACATAGCTGCACACAAGCTGACACTCAGAGTACACACACTCACTCTGTGCATTCTGTCCACTCAAATGATACACACAGTGTGGGTGCACCCTCCGTTCACTCTGATTCAAACGCTACACACAGAGTCAGTACACGTGTTGGTCGCACAGTGAAACCAGTTAACCGTCTACTGTATACAATGTCCCGCCGAGTCGTTGTTGGTGATGCCAATTGTTTTGATGGCGCTGTGTTGCTGAGTCATGTGTTCCAGTGAAATGAAGGTTTTGATTTGATTTGAATGTACCTCATTTTCTTTTAATGTCTGACATGTCATTGCATCACCAACATTTGTTTGAGTCCAGGTTTACGGTTTCTGTGTGACATGGTTTGTGTGGGGTGTAGGCTGCATCCTACTTCCGGGAGCTGGTTTAGAGTTTGATACCACTCTTTTCCACTTCACCCTTTTGGGGGTACTTTTTCAAGTTGGAATGTGTAACCATGTATTTCTTTTGAGATGTTTTAATGCGTGTGATGATTTTGGGCGAAATTCAGTGGGGGAGGGTGTAACAGAGTTAGAAATACCTGTGTATTAATTTCTACAAAATCTAGACGCTTGCCTTTCACTGTATTGTGTTCTAAAGCCACCTGGTGGCAGCGCAGCTACGTGCAGTCACAGTGTCCCTTTTCGCGCACCGTAGTTTGCCTCAGCAGAGGAAATGTTTCCATGCTGCAGGTAAGAGACACGTATGCTCCGGTGCATCAATAAATATACATTTTGGGTTTTTATATTAATCATTGCAAATCTTTCGTTACACAGATTTGTAGACTGTATGCTGCTGCTGCGCTGCTGACCACTGTGTCTGTGTTTATGTACTACCAGGTAGGCTTTGTTAGATGTGAGATTCACACATTGTTATTTCATTTAATTTCATTGTTGTCATTATCTTCCATGGGTTATTAGTATTTTGTTCTCCATTTTATGTAGCCCCTGTGTAATTTTGCAGTGATCTGTAAGTTTGTAATCTCTCAAGAACAGATTCTGACCTGCGGTGGAATCTGTCGGAGCGGTTCGTCATAACGTGTGCGCAATGGCAACAAGTGGGCGTGCCTTCAGATCAGGAAGGAGGCCGCGCTTTACCCAATCAAATGTAGTGGGCGGGATTCACGTGTCCGTCCACTATGGTCCACCCTCCCCCCCTCGAAACTAGCCGAAACTAATTTAACAATAGCGTCCTCGGAGCGGACAAAACCACGGAAAGATATTCACATTTTAAATTACTCTTTCATCATAGAAACAAGTGGGCTTATAACCAAAACCATCCATGTTCTCTGGGAGAAGTGGTGTTAGTGTTCCGTGTAGAAATATTGTTAGTGGGAATGAAAACGTAGCCGCACCAACCGGAAGTGATGCGCTATAGGCAGACATGAAACCGGTGTTTCCCTGCGCTCTAGTCTAACATTATCCTCCGGCCAGACTCCACAGAATATCAGAAAAGCAGAGGTCGCTGTTTTTCATTTTCTGTGGGGTCTGGCTACGCGAGACTAGTAAGTTTGTTGTTCATTATATAAGTTCTCACTGGGTTAGGTGCTCTATAGAAAAATAAAGAAATGAATTAATCACTATACGATCACATGTTTGAAGTTTGCCTCAGCAGAGGAAATGTTTCCATGCTGCAGATTTGTAGACTGTATGCTGCTGCTGCGCTGCTGACCACTGTGTCTGTGTTTATGTACTACCAGGAGTCCCAAGTAAAGACCTGAGTGAGAGCAAGTCCTGTGTGACCGTGTCCATTACTTCTACACTCCACCTACACCAGATACACAGACAGAAAGACACAACCCGTTACACCTACATGAGAAATGTGACAAGTAGTAGGCTAGCCTAGGTTTTAGAGTGTCTGGTACGAATACAGCCGCACCTGAATATAAGCCGCAGCAGCTAAATTGAATGATTTGTACATATATAAGCCGCACTGGACTATAAGCCGGGGGTGTAAAATCCCTAGATTTAGGAGGTCCCCTAGTGGCCGTTAGCTATAAAAATCCATAGATAAGCCGCACCGTTATATAAGCCGCAGGGTCGAAAAATGTGAAAAAAATCGCGGCTTATAGTCCGAAATTTACGGTAGTCAGAACTTGTAGATCTGCTACTTTCGAATTAAAATGGTGATAAAGGAACGCGGGGAAGCTCTGCCCAGGGTAGTGGAGCCGGGCAGCCCCTGGTCCATAAGTTCATTTTGAATGAATAAATATAGTCCATGTAACTGCAGCCAATGTGTACTCATACCTGTCTAGGATCTTCTTTGTGCAGGTCTTTATGTCTTTCCCCCCGATATGAGACAGTTTAAAAATCTGTATGATATTAAAAAATATTAACATAGATGTATATATACATATATATAATTTTTTTTAATGTGTTTAAGCATATTCTTTTTGTAACTGACGATCGAACGTCGCAGGCGAGGAACCTCCAGGTCCTTAGCTACCTTTTTGAATTGCTCAAGGTTCGCTATATGGACTGGAGGGTCTTCATCATCGTCTTGGTCTTTGAGGCCTTTCAATTCCTTGAGAATTGCCACTAATGTTTCCACAACGACCTGCTGGAATTCTTATTGAAAAAAAAAAGGTAATTGAACAAATAAGTTTAATAATGCCAGATAATACCTTCTCTCTTCAATTAGTTTAATCCCTTAAAATACATCCAGTCTTACTTTTCTCTGACATTGGATAAGTGTACTCCTTCTTCTTGCCTGTTGAAAGAGATTGCTCACCTGTTTAGCTCGATTTCCCAATTATTGTGTAGGCAGAGTGGTTACAAATATAACTATTTAAATACCAGATTATCCAAAAACTCATCACCATGTAAGGTTGCCTGTGATTTCAGTTATGTGTGGCTTTTGACAATAACATAACATTATTACTTGTTTTGCAAGTTCAACATCCTCATCTCTCTCCCCCCAAAAAAAACTGCCACAGCAAGACCACTGCCCAAGTTGATAAAAATGTACCTTTCGGAATTCTGGGACTATTTATACGGTTTCCTGTTGATGAAAAAAAAGGCAATTACGTGTCATTCTTCCAACATCAACACTGAGGATGACTGCTATATAGTCATCCGAAATGTACCTAGAGGAGTCTGCAGACCTAGACTACAAATTAACCTTGTGTTGTCCTTTGTTGACTTGGAGTACGACTACTCCTTGTAGGGGTGGTATAAAAGGAAATTACAACTATGACTATTTATATCACTGCTGAAATATAATTGTACCTTGAGGAGTCCTGGCACTGCGTGGGGTCCGTGCAGTACGCCTAAGATCCACTGTATAGGGGGAAGTAAATTACAAGCCTTATTAACACCAACACAAATGTGATCACAGCTCTAGTCAATCTAAATGTACCTTGCGGAGTCCTGGCTATGGATTTTCTGATGCCACGACTCGCTGTTTGGGGGCAGAAGACAACATTACACATCTAAATTAAATGTTTTCAATGACATCTCCACTTTGCCATCGATACATACCTTGAGATGTCTGGGTCCTCAGGACATTTTTTGCCACCCGTGTAAGTGGAGTGAGGTTGTCATCTGTTTGATAATAGAAAAATAAAACATTTGACCGCTTGAACATATTTTGATTTCTGTTAATATTAAAATGTAACTTGTGGAATCATGGTCTTTCTAGGCACTGGATGTATGAAGATACGCTGTTGTGGTCAAAGACCAGTAAATTACACATTTGACTTTCACAATCACCCTTGTCATCTCTGCTATCCTCTAATCAAAAAGTACCTTTTGTGGTTCTCACTGCATGTCTGACCGGAGTTCTTCCTGGATTAACTGTTTGGGTGTGAGGGGGATACAATTAAAATTCTTACTTACAGGAGCCATTATGATCACTGCTATAATCAACAACATTGTACCTTGTGGACTCTAGACTGAAGTCATATGTACCTTCAGGAGTCTTGCTTCTTGTACGGAGTGACGCCTTGCCACAATTCACTGCTGGGAGGTGGTATTAAGAAATTAAAATTGACACATATACCATCACCATTGTGACCACTGCTATTCTTTTAATAGTTTACCTTGTGGATTCCTGCCTTAGTCTCGGGCAGTGAAATTACTTTTATTACTTACCATCAGTGATCTATGCTTAAATTTTAAAGATTTCATATTGAATGTTTAAATAAAAATATCTTTTAATCAGCACTTTGCAGCTCAATGTTTTGAAAATGCTATACTTATTTATTCTTGAGGACCTAGTAGTAGTAGCATAGTAGTCCTAACGATAATGCAGGCAGATGAACAAAAAGCAAAAAGCTTAAAATAAATTACATACATTTATTATATTAATCATTGATTCTATGTAGGTACCTTGTGCACTTCTCCTATGTCTGGTGGGAGTTTCGTCACAACCTTAGGCAGAAAACATAAGACAGACAAATCTATAAGGGTATGTTTGGACATTAGTAATTATACAGGTTGCAATTTATTAACCCATTTTGGGCTGGAAACCCTATTTGTAACTACACCTTTCAGGACGGGAATCCCTTTTAGGGTTCTTGTTTCTATGTACTACTACTGTATGTATCAACATGCATTTTTGATTTTTGAATAAATATTTGATTTTTTTCCCCCAGAAAATCTTGGTCACGATTTACAATGGGCCTCAGATCTAAATGGGTTTACAATATATATTTGCCATTGTTGGGCATAGATATTGTCTCTACAAAGTACCTCAGTAGTTCCCTTGAGTACTCGAGATATGCTTCTCTCTGCTCCTGATCAGCCTGAAGCATGATAGACATGCCTGTCAGACACAAGAAGTGGTGATACTGGTCATCTGACAGTATGCCTTTCAACACAACTGGACCTGTGTACAGTAGGAACTGCCGGAATTCTGTGGCTTTCCAGCAATCAAGATCCACTAGAGACCTTGGTTGCCTGGCAAATTCTGAAGGCATTTCTCCTCTGAGAGCCATTAATTTGCTGGATAGCTCGTCTCTTGATCTTTTGGGCAGTCTGCACTCAGCAGGACCTTGAATCAAAAAGGTCACCAGTCTCTTTACTACTCCAAGGCAAACCACATGCATGTAGTCCAGGACAAACTGGCTGACACAGCCGACTCCAGTCGTAATGAGGAGCGTTGCTTTTTTTTTGGTGGACTGTGTATTCAACCTTCTTAAAATTTTCATCCGTTCTTGTTTCACATGGTGCATGGTTTGTGTAGACCATCCTCCTGTCCACACGGACGGGCGAAGCTTCGCAGCGTTCGCATGCCTCATACGCATTGTGGCCTTTGATGCACTTAACAAAAGCTCTTGCAGGAGAGTCACAGATGAAAGCATTGATTCTGACCTCTAACAGGATCCCTTCATGATCAATGCCCTTTTCTTGAAGGTCTACCAACTCCTGTACAAAATCCTGTAGATATATATATATATATATATATATATATATATATATATGTATATATATATATATATATATACATATATACATATATATATATATATATATACATATATATATATATATATATATATATATATATATACATATATATATATATATATACAGATATATATATATATATATATATATATATATATATATATATATATATATACATATAAGTATATAAGTATATATGTATATGTATATATATATCTAACTATATAAATGGCGAGCAACTTCCGCACCCTCGGTGGCGACACCCCACAGCTCTGTTATCGAATAAACAACGCACCGCCAGACCACATGTCGCCTACTGACTCGCCACGGCGGCCGCGCTGAATTTACGCCTCGCGTAGGGGACATCTCACTGTTCACTACACCTTTTCCACCGCGCAACATAATTAATTCTACTCACCAAATGTCGGACAAAACGGAAGGGGAGCCAGCTTCGTACCGTTTACCGTGCGCACGACCTCATCACCACAACAGCAGCCAGCCGCTGCGGGTTTTTTTTCCTTTTTTTCCAAACTTTTTTTTTGGTCACCATTTTCTCCAGGCACCATTTCTGGTGTAACGTCGGGTGTTTCTTTTCACCAGCCAATCACCTTTCACGTTGCCACGTCCGTTGCCACGTCGCGCTGACGTACGCTAAACAAGCGCTGCCGTGCGCACAATGCAAACGAGCCCAAAGGCGCGCAAAAATAAGCCGCCCATTGCTTACACACAAAGTCAGACCTGGCAACGCAGCCTACGCCAATCATGTGTGAGAGATCTACAAGCTATGGGGCAGAGACGCCACCGTATCTTAGCAACAACTACAGCGCTCACTCTCATTGGTCGTGTCACGCTAACAGCAGTCTCCAGACAATGGCATCGCAGACAGCTTGCTGTTACTGCTGTAGCCATCACAGGCAGTTGCAGCACGACGGACAGGGCGCTGTGATAGCTGCCATGTCGCTAACGCTAACCTGGTTGTCATGCCTGCAGCGGCTGTGCAATCACTTTGTCAACAATGCACGTTCGTGTGGTGAATGTCTATATTGCTGCTCAGTTCGTCCATTGTACATGGTGTATGTTTGTGTGTGTCTTCTGGAGAACTATGTAGCTCCACAGCAACTACAGTAACTAACGTAATGGCAGGACCGCCCCGTGCAACGCATGTTATGCTGCATTATGCTCATGTAGTAATTTCAGATACTTTCGCTCCGATTACAGCAGTGTTTATCAACCCTTTTCACGCCGCCCCCCCCCCCTGTTTGACTCCGTTCCACAAGTAAATATTGTGAAAATAGCCGATCTACAAGCTCGAAACGCCTCACGTTCAGAGGCTTTGTACGCTTGGAGATCGGCTATTTTCTACATGATTGCCTCTTTCTTACATTCTTTGCCAATGTGGCCCATGTTTTCATAGCATAGTTTATTGACTACTTCTGTTGCAGAAATGGCCATTTCCCTTACTTTCGGTTTTTTATTGTCTCCGCCAGGCCGAAAGGCATGGCGCAAGACTATGTTTCACCCCCTGTCCGTCCGTCTGTGATAGCTAATCTCTCACATCGTTGACTTGATCGCAGCAAAATAACAGCCCGATGTGGAGAGTCAGTGAGAGCTGGATAAACGACGTAAAATGTGTCAAAAGGAGTCTGTACGGCTGTCGATAAATGAACACATGACGTCGGTGGGAGAGGAGATATTGTGTCTTTTGGACAAACAGCAGCGTGGTGCTGATGTTTGTTGTGTGAAGCAGCTTAATGTCAGAGTGTTTGTGTTGGAGCGCCTCAGTGCGGCTGCAGAGTTCATGTGCAACCTCTTCCAGAGAGACACAGAGACACTAGAAACTCTGCTGGGGAAAAAAAACACTGCTGGGCATTGACTTTCCTATGGACATTGATCTACACACTGCAGGTATATCTGCTACACACACAACATCAAACTACACACTGCAGGTATGATGCAGCGTTTGCATTACAGCCAGCATGCCAGCGTAGTTCCCATATGGTTTCAAGGTGGGCTAAACCATATGGACCCCATGTCAGCAATGTCAGCGCCATCCACTTCAGTCCCAACTGCGATGCCCATGCAGGCTATAAGTAGCTTCTACCTGGCCCTTAGGTGGGCCCCAACTAGCCATGTTTATGTGGGACCAAGGCGGGTCCTAACTGGGTTTGCCCATGCAGGCTTTAACTGGCTTCTACCTGGGCCCTAGGTGTACCCTAACCAACCACAGTGCAGTGCCCATCGCTCCAATTGTTGTGACGTCAGAGCTCTCAATACTGCACATTGGTGGAGGAGGAGGGGCCGCAGGGCGACCGCACACATCGCTGAACCAATGGTAGCCCACGGATGTTTCCTCTGTGGATTTACAATCTGCCCCTCTATGCCACATATCATCCGCACTACAGGGTCTTCACTGACCGAGCCACGGCCCCACTGACCCTCATGACGCTACGCCACTTAAACGTGCGGCAGCATGCGCTGGGTTGCCAGGTTTGCACAGCCTGCGCCAGAAACAAGCAACCACCTTCATGAAAAAAAAAAAAACACCGAAATGGTCCGCAATGTTCCAGGGGTGTCCCTGCGCGTCCCAACACTCCACAGGGGGTCAGTGGACCATCAGGGGGTCCGCGGACCCCCTGTGGACCCCCTGAAACATAACAAATATTATTTCTTCAAATTTTTTCCTTTTTCAAAAAAACTTTTCCACAGTTTCACTCCGGCGATTTGGGTCCCCCAATATACACACGGCCACGCTGGGCCCCGTGCGCGGCTGGGGTTGAGGGGGGCGTAGCCCCCCGAAACTCTAGTATATATATATATAGCTACGTGCGGTCCGCACTTAGCTATATACTGTTAAGGATGACGTAACGGTTACATAACCATTACGTCATCTCCAACGACGAAACCATTATGATGTCATCCTGGAGTGAGATGACGAAAACTTTTGACGGATTTTTGACTATGACGTCATCCTAGTAGTCTATAACTGTCCATCGACTTCAGTCTTCAGTGTTCAAGCACAGAAAATTTCTCAAGTGAAGGTCGAGGACACTGACCTCCCCCTCCCTCAATAACATTTCTTTATATATATATTTTTTTTCTTTGTTTAAATTGTACATTAATTCTCAAGGCGCAAGTTAGCAATTGACAGATTGCAGTCTTGTTTACACTGCTATGGGTCTGCTTTGTGTCCGTGGCCCAAGATGCCACATCCTGTCTCAGACTCGACTGTTCCTCTTCCGTTTGTGATTCCAGATCAACAAGCTCAGTTTCTTCATCACTTGTGTCTGGGTACTGTCTATATCCAAAATCCTCGTGTCTATCGGGCTCTTCATCCATACTTTGATCAAAAGATGTCCCTGCTAATGTCTCATCTTGAAGCTAGCTAGAGTGACTTGGACCACCCTCCTGCGTGTCCCCCAAATCCTGTGAGTCAACATTATCCTGTGACTCTGTCATGTCCTCATCACTGTCAAAATCATCTAAAAAGTCAGCCGTCCTAGCACGTTTTCTCCTCCAATCTTTTAAATAGTTAGACGCCATATTAAATGTTGCTGGAAGGACAACCCAGGAAGACAATATTAAAATAATTTGCCTAAGGAAAACATTTGTGGGTTTTATTAAATAGCAGATCTACACTACCACAACACATAAGCAGTGCCACAGGCTAAACGGCCCGATGACACTCGCAACAAGAGCAAAAAAACACAATAAACAGGACAACATTAGACACAATGCCTAGAGTAAACAGCAACTTTTCAATCTGAATTGTCAAACACCAAGTAGTACTAGTGAGTTTTCAAGCATGATTTAAACATAGGCAGGGTTTGAGACGCTCTAACAAGGAGTGGAAGCTCATTCCACACTGTGGGAAAATGATGTATCTCCCCGGGTTTTACACTTTGTTGCTGGCACCTTAAGGAGTGACTGGTCAGTCGACCTCAAAGACGCTTGTAGCGTTATTGGGAGGTAGATGATCCGTTATGTACAATGTTGGCAGCCCATTTAATGACTTACACAAACATTAAAGTCTTAAACGGAATACTGTAACAAACAGGGAGCCAGTGTAGGTAAGAATTGGGGAGATCATACTTCCATGCCCATGTTAATAGGCGAGGGGCCCTGTTTTAGACTAAATGTAGTCGTGACAAACAGGCTTGACGCCAACAGAGTGCATTACAGTAGTCACGTCGGGTGAGATAAAAGCATGGATAACACGTTCAAAATCAGAAAGGGTTACAGCAGAGCAGACTTGACTTTGGCTAAGAGCCTCAGCTGATAAAAGCTGGATTTAACAACATAGTTAATCTGTTTGTAAAACTTAAAATCACTGTTCCATTTGACACCAACGTTTGTGACCACCGGTTTTCAAATGGCTGCAGGGGACCCAGATCCAGAAAGGAGGTGTTGCAGGCAGCGCTGGGTCTGAACACCATGACCTATGTCTTACTTTCATTACAGTTAGGGAATTTTATGGCCCTATTCATATTAGGTTGACCTGTATAGCTACATTGCACCATGTGGCTTATCAGTTAAAGCAGTGTTTATCAACCTTTTTGGTGCCAAGGCACACCTGGCTTAGCCAAAATATCCCAGGGCACACCTAGATATATGGTGCGTGTGTATATATATATATATATATATATATATATATATATATATATATATATATATATATATATATATATATATATATTTATATGTATATATATATATATATATATATATTTACTCTCATGTACACAAGATGTAATAAAGACCTTGAACATTACAAAATGTCTTTGGCCTACAAATATATAAACTTGGGTCAGTGCAATGAATGGAGAAGATGAAAAAAAGGAAAGAGACAGTGCCTCAGTTTCACCGATTTATTTTTGGAAACATACAACTTGTTTTGCTTTGATGTCATAATAAAGAAACCTTGAACTAAAAAACAGCACACACATGTTCAATTTGGCCTACAAATATATAAACTTGTCATTGCAATGAACAGAGGAGTTGGATTCACCTTCCCAGAAAAATACTTTAAAAACTCAAAAAGATTTTTAAAAATATATATATAGGAAAAATTGGCCACAATAGTCTTAGTGTGTTTTAGAAAGAAAAAAAACACTTTTTAAGCCAGTACAAATGTCTTTGTTTGAAACTTGAGTCCTTTTTAGAACAAATACTTTAAAACTCAATATTACGTTAGCCAGGATTTTGGCTCCTGCCAACATGTACTGTATGTTGCTGCTGTATGTGGCAATTTTAACTTTACCACAAGCTCTGCAATTTGGTAGCTAGCTTCCAGAGCTCTGTCATTAACCTTGGTGCTGGTGGTACTGCGTAACAATGCAGTTGTCTGTTTTGCGTTCTGTCTCGCCTTAGTAGCTTTCAAACTCACAAAATAGTCTTTGTCCTTTGTGGCGATTTCTCCATGGTGGGTCTCAAGGTGACGTTTCATCTTACTGGGAACCATAGCACTGTTTACGAGCTTGTCTCCGCACACGATGCACAGTGGAATAGGATTAGATGGGTCCCCCATAAAAGTGAAGCCAAACTTGACGTAGTCATCACGGTACAGTCTGGCTGTAGTCGTCTTGCTTGTCGCCGTTGTTGTTCCCGGCGGCACGGCGAGGACGCTGGCGGCGGCGGTGCTGTTGTGTGTGCTGCTGTTGCAGCTGCCCTGTGCGGCCAGCTCGTCGGCAGGTCGAGGTGGCCCGGACACACCGGCAGCGCTGCTTGCAGGAGGATCTGGCAGCGGCAATGTCTTGCTGATGACGGCGAAATTTAGCGTCTTCTGGCCCTGGGTGCATCTCTTCTTTGCTGGTGGAGCTCTCATCATCTTGTAGTAATAATACTGAGTGCCAAAGCATGTACCCTGTGCCCCTTTTATACAGTAATGTTAACAACATATTTGCATTCCTATGGGTGATGGTCTCACCCATAGGAATGCAAATATTCAGTGTAGCGGCTACACTGAATGGACACGGGCGTGGTTGTGTGTGAAACGGATGATGGCCGTATCGATTGACGGATGACCGCGCTATTGTTCTCGAGGGGGTGGTTTCACACTTTCTTCAAAGCTCGCGGTACACCTAGCCAGTACTCGCGGTAAAGTGTACCTTCTACCAGGGTGGATAAACACTGAGTTAAAGCATCAGGTACTCAAGAGCCACATACTCATATCCTTGGCTAGCGCTGAGCAGAGCTGAGGCAGGTATGGTGACATCAAGTTACATTTTGGAGCTGTATAAAAAGTATTTTCAATAGTATGTTTGCCAGCAGTATGTTGGTCAGCAGTAAAAGTTATTTTATTTATTTCTGGCAAGACATTTATGCTTTAATTATATTGGTTTCTTTAATGCTGGACTATTATAGACACAGTGGTGAACAAAGTACTCAGTAACAGAGTCAGTGTTTATCTAGTCCTGGTCAAATCTACAAGTTATTGATTCCCTTTAGCCAAAATCCTTTCTTTTGCCTAAAAACATCACATGACCTAACTTTAAGCATTCCCAATGGTCATGGTTGTTTAAATAGTTAATCAAAAATGGAAATGTATGCAAAATTTGTCTTTACGCAATGCCTGATATTTTTTTGACAATTCACACAAAATAGTGATAGTGATATTTTTGGGTTATAGTTAAAAAGGTTAAAGTAGCAGCAACAGAGCCTTTTTTCGGGCACAGGGGTCTCTCCAGCTCTTTAGTAAACATAATGTAGTGCATTTTCAGGTAGGTGATTTTTTTTTGCCAATCAGGAGAGAGCACTGAAAATGCATGTTTTTAATAAATAGCTGGAGAGCCAGGGGAGACTCCTTCAAATGAGCAAACACTCTAGCAATGATTACTATCAGAATATAGAGGTATTTAACACTGTTACTGAACAAACACTCCATTGTAATGAGTACTATCACAATATAGAGCTATTTAACATTTATTTTAACCAAAGTAAATCACCCTACCTTTAACAATCAAAAGAAATACCTAGTAGCTAAAACAGCTGATCTACAAGCCATGATGTGTGACATACATTTTAACTGTAATTGAAATAGGGCTTAAATGGATAGATCACCCCCAAAATGACTACTTTCTATTGATACACACCCCATGGAGACCCCATGGAGATTTATTTTAGTTGCATTCCTCAGTCAATACTCTGGTAGGAGAGTCCAAGTGTCAACTTTGGCTACCGTGGACATGAGCATCTTTCCGCCGGCCATCAAAATATTGTCTTAGGAATGCCAAAAAAAAAATATGTGCATGAATTCAATGCTTGATGGGGAGTGTAATTGATATAAAATAAGTATTTTTTGGGGTGAACTAACCAAAAAAGGGTTTATTCACAAAAAAATATTTTAATAATTTAAAAATTCTCTTACTATTAATGTTTGGGCCTTATGGACAGCAACCATAATCACAAGGAATTGGGCCGCTTCCTTACTAGGTGTTCCTAGTGATACTGATTAAGGTTGTGTTCAATTCTGAGGCTCTATGCACAGCAGCCATATTGGTGTAACCCAAGATTCTAATGAAGGCTCTGGTCCATTAAGTGTAGCACATTGGTTCTCCCATAACTCTGAGTGTACAAATGGAACCAAATGCACCCATACAATGGGTCCATTTGGTTCAATGTGTACACTCTCAGAGTTACACACCCGTAAGAGGTCATTTGGAACCCCCTCAAGGAACCATGGGGGTCCCTGGTCCACACTTCAGACCCACGGGTGTAGCAGAGTGTTTCCATTGAGACAACATGCTGACTCTGTTGACATGCTGACTAGAATGGAACAGAGCCTTCATTAGTATCATTTGTAACACCTGTGAAGGAAGTAAGGAGAGGCACACATATCTATGGAGGCACAAGTCCATTTACTCAAGTACTGTACGTAAGTACAACTTTGAGGTACTTTTACTGGAGTATTTCCAAATTTCAATACTTTTACTTCTCTACTCCACTACATCCCAGAGGCAAATATTGTACCTTTACTCCACCACTTTTATTTTACAAATGTTAATAGTTAATGTGTAATTTAACCACTTTAACCATGGCTATTTGAAAATAGCAGATCTACAAGCTTGTGTAAGCTTGTAGATCTACAATTTTTAAATTATTCTTATAGATTTGGAAAAATGTGAAATGGGATCTTATGCATAATAAGTAGGCCTACTTTTAGTATTTTAGTACTTGAGTAAAAATATACTTAAGTAAATAATGTACACTGGACTTTTACTTGTTAACAGTATTTGTACATGGTGGTGTTGATAATTTGATAGCTAAAGTATTCAGGAACTTATTTAAAACAAAATGTACTTAGTTACTGGACACCACTGGTTAAAAAATGCTATTTTGGCGGCTAAACTGGCCGTCCATGTTCTTAGGGGCAAATACTTCCTTTGGTTTAGCACCCAATCCAACCACCATTCATTAACATTGCACGTTTGAATGGAACAAAATAACTCTAATAATAATAAATAATCTCCAATCAAGCAGCGCTAAAATCCACGTTTGACCGAAATGTTTGTGTATGAAGGACATTTCTTCCAAAAAAGCAAAAACACTGAACGCCAAGTTAATTAGCATTGGCTAGCAGTCCATAGCAAGCCAACCTAGCGGCTACTGCTAGGCTAATGCTAACTGAAACATCATCACGACGACAAACTTTGCAAGATAAAACATATTTTCCTTTAGCACTCACCTATGCAACTTCTCTTCTCTTTTATTCGTCTCTTCTTTCAAATTACTCGCCAATTCTTAATCAAACCTCCGCTAAATCTTCATCAAACCTCTTATCCCCCCAGAAGTCCCTAAAAACTGTGATCTCGACAGCATCATACTGGAGATCTGCAACCAGGCTCTGATAGATAACATCAAGCCCGACATATGGTCCCTCTCTAACATCATCCCGGTTCCAAAATCTGGAGATCTGTCTAAGCCAGACACTTATCGTGGCATTAGCCTGATCTGTGTCATAGCAAAGATGTACAACCGCATGATACTAAACCGGATTAGAGACGCCATTGACCCACACGTGAGGGACAACCAAAATGGCTTCAGAAAGGGAAGGACCACCGTAGGCCAGATCATGGCCTTAAGGAGGATCATCGAGGAGGTGAAGAAGAACAACTTGACAGCAGTGCTGTGTTTTATTGACTTCAAAAAGGCTTTTGATTCAATAGACAGAGGCATAATGCTGAAAATCCTCAAGGCTTACGGGGTCCCCCCGAATCTACTCCGGGCCATAGAGGCCATGTACAAGGGCACAAGAGCCAAGGTGGTAACCCCAGATGGCATCAGCGAGGAGTTCCAAATCCTAGCAGGGGTGCAGCAGGGAGACACTCTTGCCCCCTTCCTCTTTGTCATAGCTCTGGACAACGCGCTCAGGAAAGCCATCAACGGGCGGGAGCAGGAGCTTGGCTTCACAATTACACCAAGGAAGTCTAGAAGAAACCCCGCTATAGCCCTGGCAGACCACTACGCAGACTACGCAGATGACATCTGCCTGGTGTCTGACCGCGTGGAGCAGGCACAGGAACTCCTGAACAGAGTGGAGGTGGAATGTGCTAAGGTTGGCCTCAGACTGAATGCAAAGAAGACTGAGGTAATCACCTATAACATCAACATGGACCATCCGCCGATTACAACATCAGATGGCAAAGCTCTGCGAGAGGTCAATGACTTCAAATACCTGGGATCCTGGGTGAACTTCACAGAACAGGACGTTAAGGTCAGGAAGGCACTAGCGTGGAGGGCCCTGAATGGTATGTCAAGAGTATGGTGCTCGAATCTCCCTCGACAAATAAAGCTAAGCCTATTCCACGCCACAGTCTGTCCTCCTGTATGGCTGCGAAAGCTGGACCCTGACACCCACCCTGCAGAAGTCCCTGGATGGGTGCTACACCAGAATGCTACGAACTGTTCTGAATGTGGACCAGAACATCCACATTACCAACAAGGACCTGTACGGGCAACTGCCGAGGCTCAGCAAGAAGGTAGCAGTCAGGAGGATGAGACTGGCCGGCCACTGCCACAGACATCGGGAGCTCCCGGCCAGCAGGCTGGTCCTGTGGGAACCAACGCGTGGGCATCGATCGCGAGGTCGTTCCACGCTAACTTATGTGGACGTCCTGAAGAAGGATGTGGGAGCTGAAAGCTCTTCGGAGCTGGCCGGGTATATGGAGAATCGGAGAGATTGGAGACTCCGATGGAAGCTCGTCTGAGGACGACTGAGAGAAACCTCCTCCAACTCGTACGTAACTACCTTCACTCAGATAACAAGCTCACTCCTACACATGTGTGCTCTGACCGACTCCACCTATGGGCTTTCGGGAAACATGTTGCTGCCTCCCACTGTTGGCTTTAGGCACTGCACCCATTTTAAACTCATGCACAGCACACAGAGATGGTTCCTCATGAACGACATGCTGTTTATATTAATTTAGGCCATTTTATGTATATAAATATATATAAATATGTATGTATATATATATATATATATATATATATATATATATATATATATATATATATATATATATATATAAAAATATGTATATATATTATTTTAATGGTTTAAAAAAGGTCTAAATCGAAACGTTGATATATAGTTATGATTTAAACGTCTAGATCAAGGCTAAATGTAAACTATAATGTATATTGATCAATAGTGATATTAGTGAGATTTAATAATTTCTAAGCATAATGTTAGCCCCCTAAAATAAAGGTTTTCTAAAAACATGAATAAAAAAGAAAAGTAATTTAATGATTTAATTATGGTCTACATTTCAACGTTGATATATAGTTTTCATATGAACGTCTAGATCAAGGCTAAATCCAACTATACTGTATATACAAAAAAGGCCTTGTTACTCGTTACTGATGACGAGCGTCATTTATTTTTGCTCATTCATTCATTTAAATCATTCATGTACTCTCTACGTCTCTCGTAGAGGCAAGTTGTCGCATCATGCAAAAATAGAGCAGATCTACAAGCTATCAACCTACGTCAACAGAGATGCTGTTTAACTTGCATATCAGTTATTTTAGCACGCAGCCTGCGCACAGTTATGAAGTAGCGTATGACCCGCATGCGACCGCATGCAAGCATGTAGAGCTCTGCTAATCAGAGGCAGTAACGTAGGACGCGCAGCTCGTCAGTCACAACGCAGGGAGGCGGGACATAGGAAGTGGAGAGGAGTGTGAGAGAGGAGCTTAAGTTCACAAATTAATAAAAAATGTTTAACGGCAACACCGATCCCCGCCGATTAATGCAGCTTTCCGCGCATTACTACTGCAATTCTGGGTACCTTTGAGAAATCTCTGCAACTTCTAAGCGACGAGATATTTGCCCGAGACCAGACAGTGGTAGCCGCGAGTATGAGAGAGAGTGGTTTGAGCGTCAAGGGACCCTGGATACCGCCTTCCCAAATTAAAAAAAAGTAAACAGGGTCCCGAAAAGGGGCTAAGCTGACCGAAACACCAGAGGATAAAACTGATGGCCCCTCAGACCTAAAGTAATAAGACCAGAAGTAATATAAAGTAATACGTAATATATTACTCTTGATTCCAAGTAATAAGTAATATAATATTATAACTTTTCAAAGGAGTAATAAGTAACATATTACTCTCCTAAGTAATATTGCCCAACACTGCATACACGGGGAAGGGCTGTCCGCACCGAGACATGGCCATCCATTGATAACGCTGTGGTGACGTCAACTCGGACTGCGAAGAATCTGGGTGTGACCCTGGACGATCAACTGTCGTTCTTGGCTAACATCGCATCAGTGACACGGTCCTGCAGATTCCTCCTCTACAACATCAGGAGGATTCGCCCCTTCCTCACGGAGAAGGCAGCCCAGGTGCTCATCCAGGCTCTTGTCATCTCCTGCCTGGACTACTGCAACTCCCTCCTTGCTGGTGCTCCGGCATCTGCCATCAGACCTCTGGAGCTTGTTCAGAAAGCTGCGGCTCGTCTGGTGTTCAACCGCCCCAAGTTCTCCCACACAACTATCCTTCTCCGTTCTCTGCACTGGCTCCCCGTAGCGGCTCGCATTCAGTTTAAAACCCTGGTGCTAGCCTATAGGGCAGTGAAAGGAACAGCTCCTTCTTACCTCCGGGCTATGGTCGATGCCTACACCCCTGACCGACCACTTCGGTCTGCCACCTCGGGGCGACCGATTGCCTCGTCACTCAATGGTCCTTCTGGTCGATCGACACGGTCACGACTTTTTTTCTGTTCTGGCCCCACAGTGGTGGAATGAACTTCCCACTGATGTCAGGACAGCAGAGTCACTGCCCATCTTTCGCCGCAGGCTGAAAACCCACCTCTTCAGGAAACACTACCCTTCCTCTTTGCCTGGCCTACTTGTTGTTAACTAGTTGTAGGAACTATTGTTGTATTGTTGTATTGGATCTTGTTCAGTCGATACACTTTTTGTATTAGCTCGTGCTCATTTGATTTTGCTATTTTATCTCATGTGTTTAAGAAAGTAGGTAGCTGATATATTGCACTTTTACCTTAGCGCTAGGTATACTCTTGGTTGCTTGTTTTTACAGGAAATGCACTTAAGACTTCTGGTGATTAGTAGTTTTCGTTCCCTACCTATGTTGAATGCACTTCTTGTAAGTCACTTTGGATAAAAGCGTCTGCTAAATGACTGGAATGTAATGTAATGTAAAAGGCAGCCCAGAGTAGGCATCCAGCACCGTGAGGAATCAAAGTCAAATCACAAGCTGGTATAATCTCCTACTGACCAGGAGGAAGAAAGAGGGAGTTGTGGGTGTGTGTGACGCACTTAGAGGGTGTCGTCGCACCCACAGGTGTGATTAATTTGGTATAATGCTCCTGATCCGAGGGTAGTTGTCACATGGTTACTAGCCTGAAAGAGCGAGCCCTATCGATGGTCTTGAAGGGCGGATCCAAACCCAGGCGGTTGGATGGCGGTTGGAGTACCATGTGACATAGGGGTCAAAGTTGAACGAAACCTGCATTATATGGTAGAAATAGGTCAACAATACAAATGACGCTAGTTTTTAAATGAATTTATTTTTAATGAGCGGCCCCCACCAAATCTACCGTAACTACTTCATACTCATCAGAACCGGACCATAACTCTGACCATGGGACTCGGGCAATCAATTAATACCTTTGCAACCACTACATTAATGGTAAGTATTTCCTACAGAAAATACTCAAAAAATCTGAACTAACCCTTTAAGCCAGAAGCCATTGGACAAACAGACAAGGACCTGTGAAAAAGGAGATCACACGTATCAGTTTCACGCAAATAGCTGAAAAATCCTGGGTTTAAGTGTTTTTCAAACTGCTAAAAATTGCGGACAATATTAGGACGGAGCTTACTGGTCAACGTGATAGATGTGTTCCTCATGAGTCATGGCACATGAGTAAGCAGGTTTAATGGCTGTCGGCCTAACGAGGCATGACTTTTGCCTGTTTAAAGTTAGCATTTTCAAAAAATTGCTATAGCGCCCCCATTTGACCAATTGGAGTAAGATTGGTTTCAGTGATATTTGGAATGACCCTCTACATTACTGCAGATTTTCAAAGAAATGTGAGTCTGCATGTATGTGTTAGGGGCAGATGAATAATTGTCATGAAACTGCAATAGTTAAAATCTATCTCCTCCTGGAGCCCCACGGGCTGTTTGAGCGGCGCACAATGCCTAGGCGCTCCATGGTGGAAAACTCTCCTTTTTTTGATTGCCAGCTTGGCCGTATCGAGGCGCCTAGCCAGGGCATAGACTGGAGGGCCTTCGGTGGTAATATGGTGTTCCACACCGTGCTTAGCCACTGCAGACGAGAACGTGGGTGTGGTGAGGTACAACAGTACAACAGTACGAAGCGAAGGAGACGGCATCGATCAGACGACAGTTCTTAACATCAACCAGCAGGCTGTAAGCACAGAGGAAGTCCGCGCCCAGGAGCGGCGTGGACACAGCAGCCATAACGAAGTCCCAGCCAAAACGGCGCCCGCCAAAACACACCTCCACATACCTGGTGCCATAAGTCTGTATGGGCGTGCCGTTAGCGGCGTCCATCTGGGGCCCGTGTCCGCCGGCGATGGTGTCCACGGCCTGTGCTGTTAGGATGCTGCATTGAGTGCCCGAGTCCACCAGCAGCCGACGGCCAGACACAGGGTCGGTGATGAAACTGCAGGGCTTGCGACACTGTTTAGCCTTAGCCCCAAACCTGGCATGGTAATAATAGAGCCTGTCGTCGGGCTGTCACCGCAGCCGCGGTGTCCGTATAGTCCTCCAGGGGTGGGTTTGAGGTGTCCTGGTGGGGCAGCAGCGCATGGACAAACTGCTGCCGGTTGGCCAGGAAAACCCTGTCCGCTCTTCTGCAGCCAGATAGTCCTTGGTGGAGGAGAGGGGGGAACTGGCCATTGCTGTGCGCACTGGCACTGGAAGCTGCCGCAGGAAAAGATGTACAAACAGAAAGGAGGGATCAGCTGATCGCAGCACAGCTAGCATCTTCTCCATCAACTCTGACGGTCTGCGATCTCCGAGGCCGTTGAGGGACAGCAAGTGGTCCGCTTTCTCCAGTTCTGACAGTTCGTAAAGTTTCAGAAGAATGTCTTTCGTGCATTGTACTTGCCGGCTGCTGGTGGATCCTCCAACAGCATCATCGCTCGTGCCATCGTTGACGCATCCAACGCCGCAACTACTGTACATGAAAATATTTTGTAACATCCTGCGTTATTCTTCTTAGCTGGAATTGAGCTTCGATGTGTTGAAACCACGGCCGTGGATTATGCTGCCAAAACTCGGGCAGCTTGACCGTGGCGGCGTTGATGTTAGCCTGTATGTTAGCCGTGGCGTTAGCCCCGTTCGGTGCGGGAGCTGCTGCGTCCGCAGCGGGGGCGTCGTTGCCGTTTAACATGTTTGTTTTTCACAGGGTCACCAATGTGGAGGAAGAAACAGCGAGACAGGAGACGTAGGCAAGTTGAGGTAGTTTACTTAAACCTCACTGTGAGCAGTACACCATTCATTCATTCACTTACGCATAATAACAACATTAAAGGAGAAATCCGGTCATTTTAAGTGTTATGTTTGATGTGTGTCAAATCACTTACCAACGTATAAATGAAAATCGCGTAAATCCACAGAGCCCCCTATCGACCCCCACCGTTGTCATTGTAGGAGGATATAGAATAGCCCAAATTCGCCTATTTTAACCAATGCAAAGTCTGTTTTTTTGCTTCTAGTACTCATTGTTGAGTCCCATGATAATGTAACAGGCGCTAAAACTCCCGACAAGCTAACGGCTAATAACAGAACGAGCTAATGCTGGTTGCTGGTTTCTCTCCCGACCTGGCAACCTGGGGCTGCCATTCAGAGAGATAAGCAGCCCCAGCGTTAGCTCGTTTGTTATTAGCCGTTAGCTTGTCGGGAGTTTTAGCGCCTGTTACATTATCATGGGACTCAACAATGAGTACTAGAAGCAAAAAAACAGACTTTGCATTGGTTAAAATAGGCGAATTTGGGCTATTCTATATCCTCCTACAATGACAACGGTGGGGGTCGATAGGGGGCTCTGTGGATTTACGCGATTTTCATTTATACGTTGGTAAGTGATTTGACACACATCAAACATAACACTTAAAATGACCGGATTTCTCCTTTAACCTGGAACCGGAAGTACCTATATCCCCTTGAGCCTCGCTCTTAAAGGGACAAGCCCTCCTTGGTGAATGTCTCTCAATGTCGCTCGATGTGGGTCACCACAACATAAATGTAAAAACATATTCATAGACAGTATCGTTTTCATTTATATACATATATATATAGTTTTTGCGTTGACGAGCTGCGGAGGGAGCTTAAAGAGACATTTCACTTTCAAAAAAACTTTGGGTCATTTTATCGTCTACTCAGGCTTTTGTGATCCCCCAGACCGTTTTTAAGTTGCTTGATTCAGTATTTAGATATTTGATATTCATTTTATCAGACACGCCCCCTTCCTATACAAACCCATTATAACTTAAAATTCCATTTTTAACATGTTAGATTCATCAAAAACACCCGTCCTTGATTCTGGTGACTCACCCTGCCCTCTTAACACATCGGGTGCCAGCGTTTTTTCATAACAACTTACGTTGGGTGCCAGCATTCTCCCCATTGACTGCGCTTTACTGTTTAAATCTGTAGACTCCGCGACGAGCAAATCCACACGAAAAAAAAGCATCCATTCATGTTGAGCGATGATCCTGGCTACAGCCTGGAACCATAACATTTCACTTGTGAGTTACAACGGGGGGGGGATCGCGCATCGCGCATGACCGGTTTTCCCCACAGGAAACAGATTCGGAGATATAGGCGTTTCAAAGTAGGAAATAGACAGGAAGCGGATGGGATTTTTTTTTTTTTTTTTCGGTGAGCGATCTGGCACTTCTTTCGCAGGATTACAATGGTTGCTCCCAGAGCTACTCTAGCCCCGCCCGCGGGGAGAAAAATGAAAAAAACAAAAAGACTAAACTCACGGTTCAGACCGTGTTCGGCACCGAAGCGCCACTATGTAAACACACGGTTCAGACCGTGTTTGGCACCCGATGTGTTGATACGCGAGGGGCCTTACGCCAGGCGCAACCTGCAAAGTTCTGCCATTAATATAAGGCCCTAGATCATTTCTTCCAAATAAAAGGAACTCAACTGTAAATTAAAATCTTATTACAACTTCATAAGGCAATCTACAACCTGGATCGTGTTCAGGATGAATTACAATTCACCAGGAAACACACATCATGTTAATAGAAAATAAAGAACACAACAGGGAGACAGTAGCCTGGAAACCAGACGAATCTGCCAGTGGAAAAAAAACAGCCCTCAGGAGATTAGTCTGTCCCCGTTCGGTTGTGATTGGATTTCCCTGCCCCCAAAGTTGTGGAGCACCAATTAGGGCCCAGTATGCAAATATAAACAGAGATTCCAGACTAATATCTACGCAAGGGATTTTTTTTTTTTTTTTTATCTACGCAAGGGATAATGTATGCGGATGTGGTCATTATTAAAGATTAAAGCCCGAAGTTGACCCAGAAGTAACAACAAAACCATCAAAATCAGAACCAGCACTGTTGCTGACATCTTCTCTTTGAATGATTCCTACAGTGTGGGCCATGATGAGTTCCAGCCCTGTTCTTTGGCAAACTTGTAAACACCTCCAACCAGACCAGGAAACATCTCCATCAGGTCAATGTGAGCTGCATCCTCAGCACTGTGAAAACAAACACACACACACACACACACACACACACACACACACACACACACACACACACACACACACACACACACACACACACACACACACACCAAACTTTAGCTTTTATACATTCTAGATTTTGAAGGGTGCGTAGCAGCGTTCATGACTTCTCCATCAGGAGGAAAACATATAAATCTCTCTCACACTTATGCCAGTGTACCAGTGATCACATTCCCATGTGCCAATGTTGGCACCATGCCTATGTTGCCTAACCTTGGTCTAGGCCATTTTAACATACGATTCAACTTACTGGTGCTCATGGAGGTTGTGTATGAAGTGCAGCAGTCCAAATGAGTTCTCAGGGTAGGACTTCAGCCCATCCATCTTCTGGACCAACTCATGTGGGAACTGGTAAAACATATAACTTAAACATCAAAAGGACTTAAAGATGGATGTGAGCATGTTTTAGTGACCATGGCAAAATAAAACTAATGTATTTGTATAGCATTATTTCATCCACAAAGTTAATTCATGGTAGTATAACATTTATATTTGTCTCACACTATCAGTAATAAAGTCACCTTGTGTTTCCATGTGTTGAACTGTCCCTGCTCAGCATACTGGTCTAATGCTTTGATGAGGTCATCATCTGGAGGGCTCACTACTTCCTGTTGATTTCCAATCGTTCTCAAGTACTCTACTCTCCTGGAACATAAATAAAGAATGAAAACATTAGGCTATAGAACTAAACTAACCACTAAGATGAGCTGAAATAATGTTTATATATCAGTGAATGAATGAATAATGAATGAGGAAGGTAAAATGTTTGACTGTTTTTATCAAACCTCTGGTTTGACCAGAAGAAGGGATGACCCAAGCAGTCCTCGACTGTTGGTCTTTCCTTTGGGTCTGCATTGATCATCCAGTCAATGAGACGCTTAGCCTCCACATCCTGAACACGATCCAGGTTGTAGATTGCCTTATGAATGTTGTGTTTACATCTATAGCCATCGCCAAAAGGATGCTCTCCTCCAGACAGGATGTAATATATCAACATCCCAGCCACCTTAAGAATGAGCATGACAATTATAATTTATTTTTTTAGCTGTTGTCATTAAGTCTCAGCCACATTAAGAATGAACATAAAGTATGTAAGAATGTATGTATGTTGTTCTCATTCATTAAATACTCATGCAGAATAAATAACAACCTGGATGTCACTGCTTCTTGTATATGCGTCATCCATCACCGGAGTCTCAGCCCCCTTAAGAATGAATATAAAGTATGTAAGAACATTTTATGTTGTTATCGTTAATTAAATACCAAAGCAGAATAAAGAACAACCTTATCAGGATTTCTTTTGTGTTCTCCCATCATCTCCTTAGCCATCCAGCATTGCTCACACCGCTCTCCCTCTGCTGTACCTGTGTGTGTTCTTCTTTTTGGTTGTTGGATTATTCCAAAATCTGCTAATCTTGCTTTGCCGTCAGTATCTGCAAGGCACATTGGGTAGATCCATATAATACATGGTTTTAGACTGGGAAAACAAACAAACAAAAAAAAAAACAGCAAAAGTTTTTCTTTTGTGTTTGTATCTTACCAATCAAGACATTCTGGGGCTTGAGACCCCGGTGGAGAATTGGAGGATTCTGACCATGAAGAATACTTAAGCTATTGAGAACCTGATGTGCCAGCTCCGGTTCAGAAAAGCGTTTATCCGGTTTAGTGATGTATTGTTCCAGGTTGTATTCACATAACTGAAGAGCAAGGTAACCAAAGTACTCATCCTTTGCAAAGTCAACATATCGTACAATTAAAGGATCATAAAGCTGTTTAGATCCTTCATCATACTCCAACTCTTTATAGATTAACTTAGTTATTTTCTTCACTGCAACTTCAGTGCCATCATCTGTTAAACCCAAGTAGACCTCAGTTCCTTTATTCCCCTCTCCTATGAGGAATTCATCATCATCTTTCACAAACACACAACGCCCAACTTTGATCACTTCACAGTCATCAATGTTTGCAAGATTCTCCAACTTTTCCCTCCATGTTTTACTGGTTTGGATCCATGCTCGTGGTTTTGGTGAAGTGGTACCAAGCTGATCCATGCTACGCCCTGCACAGAGACACAGACACAGACACACACACACACACACACACACACACACACAGACAGACAGACAGACAGACAGACAGACAGACAGACAGACAGACAGACAGACAGACAGACAGACAGACACACACACACACACACATTTAATAATTTATTTATGTCCACATAAGATATACAATAAAAGGACACACATATTACAAGGTGCTGTAACCTATGTACATGTCCTAGGCTAGGTCCTAGATAAACACAAGTACATCGCATCTATAACCTAGCTCTGTGATGGTATGGAGGAGCGGCTGGTATTTAATGACTTTGATCATAAAAGCTTCCTCTAAGCTAAAATCAAAGGTACAGCCATTTCAAGAATGGAAACTGATCTGTTTCCACCCGGTGACGTATGTGAGCAGAAAATGATTGGACCATGAGAAAAACTATGCAACTGTTGAAAAAGAGTGTCTGGCGGTGAAGTGGGCCATACACCACCTCCGCTACTATCTGTGGGGCTGTACTTTCACCCTCATCACAGATCACGCACCCCTGAAGTGGATGGCGACCAATAAGGACTGAAACGCCAGAGTGACACGCTGGTTTCTAGAATTACAAGACTACCACTTCAAGGTGGAACATCGGCCCGGGAAGGATACCCCACACGCAGACACCCTATCCAGGATGTATGAAGAGGAGGAAATTGAAGCCCCCGACCCAGGCGGTGGGCTTAGGGGGGGATATGTGGAGTCTCGCTAGGAGACCCCCTGACAGGTGGGCACCTCACCATGGAGAGACAGTGGGAGAGAGACAGAAGCTAAACTCCATTCCCCAAAGCTCGATCACTCGCTCACTCTCCTCGCTTCCTCCACTCGCGCCTAAGCCCCGCCCCTGCGAGGAGCCGAAGATTATTTGCGAGGACGGAGTGGTCGACTCACGGCCTCACAGGATCGGAATGAACTCAAGCGCCATTTCAAAGCGACGGCACATTCCACAATCACTTATGATGTCTGACACAGCTGGACCAGAGCCTTGGATGAAAATATACATGCATAGAATAATATGCAGGTATAGAATAATACAGAATATAAGAATAGACAATTCCTCAATGTGGATGGATGGCCACCTCGTTATCTTTATAGTGAACATTGTTGTGCAAAGCCATTTATTCCTGAAATAGTGAATGAAGCGCCAGGATGAGCAAACTTACATTTATGAATTTAATCCTGACCTGTCCCTCTTTTTGCTCGTACAGTCCCCAGAAGCCCAGTACAAAAATGTACTCCATGAAGTGTAGATGTGTGTCAAAAAGTAAACGTCGCAGCCGAGGGGCGCGCAGAAAGGTGGATGCATATTTATAGCAGAAACACAGGTTCACATTTAACTATAGCCATACTCATTCAATTCTGAACCGATTCTTAAAATGTAAAATTGTGAATTGTGAATGAGTGGTGGCTGAGTGTCTGGCTGGTTAATAGGTGGAGCCTGCTGATGATTGGCTCCTGTGACTAGGCTGGGGACTATAAAGATGGCTGTCCCCAGTCAATCAGATGTCTTCCTTCTAACCAGCCTTCAACCACACCAGTCATTTGTGTTTGATAGTGATTTTAGCTCTGTTAGTGTTTTAGAGTTGCCAGTTTTAACATGGGTTAGTTTACAGCTTTTATGTATTGTAGGGGTGGGTGGCCTTTCTTTTGTTTATGTTTGTGTGAAGTTAGGTAAGAACTATGTATCTCTGTTTGGTACAGGTAAGCATAGGCTTTTGTTTTGCGTTTGATTTGATTTACAAGGGCCCACCCTCAGGTAATTTACCCATGTTTTAATCGTTGTTTAATAAATCACTGTCCTTTGGACATTTAAACTTGTGTTGACTGGTTGTGTTTGGAGACTGGGAAGGAGGGAGTCCATTTTGTGTTGCGACCATAGGCTCCCCTAGGCCGGGTCGTAACAAGGGTCTTCTTTCATGTGTATCAGTTATGATTGTTTCGCCATCAAACAATATCAAACAAAAAGGAAATATCGGCGGGTCCTTCTTCTCCATCGCACGCGTACCTCGCGTCCTAAAACACCCTCGCCCCGCGTCTAATCCGGTGGCCTCGGCCGGCGAAACGAATTGGGGCAGTGTGTTTTAGGACGAGCGTTCCGTTTTCCACCCGTTTTTCTTTTCTTTTTCTTTGTCCCAGAAGTTAACAATGGTAACATAATCTTTGTCACAGTCATTTATAGTAGTCTGTGCACTGCATTGAGGCATGTGTAACGCCCGGGATGCAAACCCGGGTCTCCCACGTGGAAAGCCAACATCTTAACCGCTAAGCCAAAGGGATATCCTTATCGCTCGGGGGAGATATTAGACTTTCAGGCCATCAGGCTGAGGTAGTGAACCACTCTGTTACACTCACCCCCCTTTTCACCTCCTCCCACGTGTACACGTGATGCGGAAGTCTGCCACGAGGAGCTGTGAAGACTGGTCGAGCATACACTTCATGTACACTCGCTCAATGCGGAAGCGGAGAGCCTCCTCGCCTCCTCCACTCGATTTCACTCGCCTCCTCGCCTCCTCCACTCGATTTCACTCGCCTCCTCGCCGCCTCCACTCGACTCCACTCGCCTCCTCCAAGAAGCAAATGAACAATTGGAACCTGACTACTTCCAGTTCGAAGTCGGAGTGACCGAGTGGGAGTGAGCGAGTGGCCGAGATTTTCGGTATTGGAATTTGGCTAGAGAGAAGCCCAGCAGACAGCACAGCAGCCTAGGCTGCGTCATCGAGGGGCGGTACCTACCAATCTTGATCATGAATCAACCCCAACTCAGCGCACCTGCGAGGACCGGCTAGGTGTGGCACTCAAACTACAAAAAGCAGCCACTCTGTCTCAGTCCCCACTGGCTCTCCTGGTGAATGGACGGGTGCTCCACTATTTCCCTCACAATTGTGTGGGAATTTGCAATTGTAATTGTGCGAGTGGCATTTCTTTCTCGGCCTAGTGGGAATGTACGTGCAAAATTTCACGGAAATTGCACGCTGTGTTCATGATTTGAGGCATTTTGTTCAAAACGGAGTACTCCTGGAAACTTTGGAAGCCATTCTTAGCCAATGAGGATGGAATATGAACAATAGAGATACTGTGTCCCAATTTGCCTGATGTTTGGACACAATCTGTAAGAGTACTGTCAAAAAATGTGGTTAGGAAAAAGCAGCCTCCTGGTGGCGCTATAACAGGCCCTTGTGAAAAATCTGAGGCAGAGGTTCTGCTCTGGCATCCAGTGAGTGTGTGTGCACAGTTTCACTGTGATCTAGCCAACGGTGCCGGAGATTAGCTGTTCCCAGACAGAATGACACACGGACGGACGGACGGACGGACGGACGGACAGACAGACAGGGTGCAAAACATACTCTCTCGCCATGCCTTACGGCCTGGCGGAGACAATAAAATGATGTCATCGTCAAAAATACAATATTCTTGTATAGAGGATAAAATATGAGACTAGATATTGATCCATCGGTCGGGCTGCTCTGGTTTGGTGGAGTAAGAGGCCAAAGTGTGAGAAAGCTGGATGTTATCATGACCCGTTCTA